>NC_056725.1:700868476-700883476 GCF_019279795.1 Protopterus annectens | reverse complement strand
CCATGCCTTCAGATGACTACCTCTCATATAAGGTCCAATATTTAAGCTGTGTGACTAGTAGGGGGTTTTGTTGACCCCAGAAAGAAATAGTTGAAGCTGTCTAACAGAGGAAAAACACTTAGGTTATGTGATGGGTACGGTGACTATTACTATTCATCTCTGTTTTCTTGGTCTAAAATACTTCATACCGTAAAGTGTTAAAGACTTAAAGAAGGTAATAGCCCTGCCATGGTAGTTAATTCATACCACTCACTCGTATATACAATTTAGAGTGTGCAATCCACCTACTGCATATCTTTAGAGTTTGGGAGGAAACCGAAGCACCCAGAGGAAACTCGCGTGACTGCAGGTGGACATGCAGACTCCACACAGAATGCACCCTAGCCAAGAATCGAACTGGAGAACCAATTCCTGTGAGACGACAATGTTAACTGTGGCACCGCCGTGGCCACCATTTAGAAAACTATTTTTTTTTAGTTAATAGAGAAGGCTGATGCTTTTGGTATTTATAACTGTTTTTGTTTATATCACACATTGTTACTTTTACAGCCTTCAATATTCAGACTGTAAATTTTTTGTAAATAAGTAAATATATTTTTTGACAAAAAAGTCCACAAGGTCATCAAACCGTCACTATGAAATAAGCCAAGGTAACCTGGGAAGGCGAAGCAATGAAGCTCTTGGACAGCACACTTAGATAACACCCAAATTTATTTGCAAAACCACAGTGAAAATAAAAATAACTACATTAACGTCTACAGTACATTTTTGTTTCTATACTTCATCAGATGTGAACTGGTGAATATAATGTCTGTGTTACACAATGTGTAAATTTTTTTGTAAATAAGTAAATATATTGTTTGCTCTGTAAAAATATTGATATGTCTATACCATTTGTTTGCATTTCTGCTTTGTCTCTCTAACGTCCTTGTATAACTGATTCTGACCATATTTTTTACTCAAATGTTTCTCTGTAAACTGTGTTTTTTTTGGAGCTTTTCTCCTCAGGTCTCCACTGAAAATGGCCTACAAGCCCAGCTAGACCAACCCGGTTAACAAATGTCAATAAATAAAACAATAAATAAATTTGTAAAGAAAGGAAGGGCTACAGGAGATATAGTTGAGAATAAAGAGGTCCAATTTGAGATGACTTTCTACATAGCAATGAAAAAGTTGAACTGTAACAAAATGTAACCTGAACTGAATTATTCACTATAGCATAGTTCAGTAGGAATACAGTTAGAAAGTTTAATCAAGAAGCTCCACATCTATATCACTTGTCAAATGAACATCATGTTGGGTACAATTTTAACACATATAAAATCATGCACCTTGGTTCATCAAATAATAAATATGTCATTGTTTTGAATCATAAAATTATTGGGTGCAGCACTGAGTTTAAAAATCTGGGCATTATGATTAATGAGAACCTTGATGCCTTCATGTTAATACAACAGTCAGGAGAGGTTATTGTTTAATAAAAACATATTTAGGTGTATTACTTCATGATACAGGGACGTCCTTATCTTTACAAGTTAATAAGGAGAGATATTATGTAGGCCTATAAATGTTCACAGAGCACTTTATTAAGTGCTAATATGGGGACTACTTTAGCTGATCATAACTTGAACACAAGAAATAATAGTCTGTTTATGAAGACTGATAAATGCAATGGAGTACATAAAAGAAACTATTAGAGTGGCTTAGAATATGGGACCATCTTCCCATTGATATAAAGAATTATGTGAGCATAGCGCCATTTAAAAGTCACTTTAGTTTTGTTAATGTTTTCTGTGGTGATAGAGTCAGTAAGGCAAGACTGAAGTGAAGAAGGGCTCAAAAGAACCTTTTTGGGGCCCTGAGTCCATATAGTAATACAGTAGAGAGTTGATTATCCACACTAATTGGGACTTAGGGTAGTTTGGATCATCAAACTGTTCTGATAATCAAACATATAATTGAAGCGGATAAAAATCTTCTAAACTCTTGTTTTTTTCTGCATGCAGGAATACAGTTTTTGACCATTCAGTGATTCCAGTGGGCAATAAAGAATATTTTTCACAAATAAACTAGCTACAAGCTCAAAAAACATGCTCAAGTGAATATGTATAATGTTTACATATTGAACTATCACTATATGATATAGTCATGAAATATTTGTACTTAGGCATATCAGTCTCATTATTAACCTGTTCCATTACTAAGGTATGGTTACCTAAATGAGGAATGCATTTTACACCTCTGTCCCTGACCACTTCATTGTATATGTCCTTCAATAATTCCTGGGGATAGCCACTCTCCAAGATCATTTCACACATCTTGTCAGCTCTGTCCTAAAGGTTTCTTCTTTTGAAACCATTCTAGTTGCATGTATGAATTGTCCCTTAACAAAATTCCTCTTACAGTACCATGGGTGACAACTTCTGTAGTGCAGATAAGAGTTAGAGAACATATTTTTCCTATAAATGGATGAAACAAACTTGTTCCTATCTACTTTTAGGTTCACATCTATCAAGTGAGTAGACTGAACTAAATAATTATGGGTGAACTTTAAAAGGATGGAGGTCTCAGACATATACTCCAAATTTATTTTTATTTTCGTCAAATCTTTTTGCTGTATAATAAATATATCATCCAGGAATCTACAATAAAAGTTCCAACAGACCTGATAAGGTGATTTTAAAATATACATCTTTTCCCAGGTAAGCATAAACAAATTAACATATGCTGCCCTCATTGCTACCCCTTTTACTTGCCTATAAAATTGGACTTCTAAAATTAAAAAAAAAATGATCCGCAGAACTATTTGCATTAACTCTGTAAGTCTAACTTCCTTTCCATCCAAGCCCCCATATTCTATAAGGCCCTTTGGGAAATACTGTAAACCCACTTCATGTGGTATACTAGTAAAAGGATCAATGACATCCATTGTAAGAAAACTAATATTGTTGTTACAATGTTCTGGTATTAATTTCTCCAGGAAATCCCATGAATCCTTCAAAACATGTTGATATCGGTTTAAAATATTCTTCAATTTCCTGTCAATATACATGGCCATGAGGTATGTCTTGGAACCCTGTGCTGAAACAATGAGTCTGTACAGGGAATTTAAAATATCCTTACGAGTTTTAGGAATCCCAAAAATGCAGGTGTTAAAGGATGCTCACTTGAAAGAAACTCATATACATCCAAGGTGATCAAACCCTGTATTAAAGCATCCTCCAAGTACAAATCAAGTTTACTATATGCTCGATGTATTTCATTCTTAGAAATTACACTTGGTATCATCCTGCAACATCTGAAAAATCTTACTCATGTAGTTGAGCTGGTTAGCAATAACCATCGCACTTCCCTTGTCAGGCTTTATGAGTCATATGGTTTTGTCCTTAGTTAATTTTTCAAGGAGTTTTCACCTCAACAGTGTCGCCACATGGTCAATCGTGCTTCCCATTCTCTTACTATCCACCCCATGCTGACTGAAACTACCAGTTTAAGGGGAACAATGGGAAGTGCGAGGGAAAGAGAGAGAAAATCAAGCACCTCACCACCACTGTCAGCATATAACCACCCCACCACCAATGATCTCACTACCTAAGCCCTGCCTTTAGAATACACCACTACTCCTTCCCCCACCTACCACACAACACTGAAAACCCAAGCCCACCAAAGTGATGCTGCCCCATTCATCATATACCCACTAATTAGTATTGCATGCCCAGACTACCTACACCAAGATTATAACAAATAATAACTCCACACCCATGCCATCCCCAAATACTTTACACTAATCATGGCTACTTACCAAACATTACCCCCTTCCATCAAACACCAAGGCCTACTTGCTGAACCGTACCCACTGGTCGTCATGGACATCATACTTGCAGTAGCAAGTTCACGCCAAAATGTGATTGCTTAACCCAACTACACTACACTAAACCTCTTAAATCCCTCCCCATCATTATCTCATTTTCTCCCAACTATCCCTGCCTCCACTTAACCCTTTCACCTCCCCAACCCACTTAACTCCCCTTAATATTAACCTAATCACCCTGTGAAGATGTCCCAGGATAACTTAGTTTGTTGCCAAACTTCATATAGCATCAGAAATGTCCACCCTACTATCTGGGACAAACTTGAACCCTTTTTTAAACAAAGTGAAATAATTAGTATCTATAAACAAATGACTATAATTAAAATGTGAAATATTTTCCATGTGAAAATTCTTCCATTATGGGTAGAAATAGGTTCATCCATTATAGATAAAATTTGTCCAGCCATATGCTCTCTCCCCTCTCCAAATGCCCCCTTATCCTGGTTTTCTCTGCCATTCTCCCTTGTCTGTCTGATGATGTGTTGTCTTATGTGAATAATGTAAAGTCTGCTGTTGATATTTGTTCCTCAACCTCTCCGACCTACTTGAGAGGTGAGGAAAATCTAAAGCATTCTGAAAAAACTTCTGGATCATGTTGTACTGAATAACTGCCCCCATTCATTAACTGAGATTAATCTCACAAACTCACAGATGGAGTCTGTGTGATTCTATTCAGTCTCTTTAAAAGGGTATGCTTTCCCCTCTGCATAATCTTTTCCATCCCTAAGGAGCTTCTTTTGCTTTCAATTTCTAGTTGATACAGTGTGTTCATCAATGTTCTTAAAAATATCAGCATACAAACTCTTAATATAATCAAAAAGTAGATAATTAAGTGCGCTAGCTTCATCAACCAAATGATTAATTTGTGACAAATTAAATTTAATAATGAATTCCAGTAACTCAACACCATGCCTGTTGAACATTTCCACTAAATGTGTGTACTCAGCGCATCCTTTAGAAACACGAAATGGAAATTTATGAAGTGTCAGTTCCCTAGAGACCTGTTTGTATCTAACAGTTATCCACTTGAAGCGTACGCACCTTTATGAGCTTCTTAAGTGTGAGTAGCATTGTTTTTAAATTTAGTGTAGGATCTCTATTCCATTGACCATCCTGTAAATATGAATGCTGTTTATCGAGCCATACATTTAAATTGTAGTTGCTCCATACAAAGGCTGAAAAATTGGCTACATGGTTGTTCTTACCAGTTTCCCAGTCCCCAGAGTCTGCTGTAACATTGAGTGTTGTATCAGTTCCTTTACTGCTCATACAAGACCCATCTCTGTTGTTAGAATGCAGTTGAATCACATGACCGTCCTCACATATACTTGGCTTAAAGGAAATTTGGGCAATACCATGAGGGTGAAGTATTGGGGTAGGATAGGGGCGAGGTCCAAAAGGAGAAATTCTACTACCTCTATTGATATCCAAATCCATCAATTGTTAAAATGGAGCCGAAGAATACATTGCTGGGTCTTCAACACCTCTCAATACACATTTGTGTGTGTATATATATATATATATATATATATATATATATATATATATATATATTTTTTTTTTTTTTTACAAATAGAATAGGAACTATACATTGATTTCTGCATGCTGACAGCACATCTAAATCAAAAACGTTAGCCAAAACAACACTAATCACGAAAGGAAAACAAACAAACTGCTTTTGTGATTGGTAAACCAAAAAACAAACAAAAAAAATACAAAAACTCAACAATAACTTCCGACACACTCTGAATAGTGGCACTATTAAGGAGAGAGATTTTATTTTAAGGTAGGGTGTGGTGTAGGGTTGTGGTTAGGGAGGCTTCTGTCTACCTGTTCTGTGGCTACTGCATTGTAGGTTTGAGCAATAAGGAGAAAACACTACGTTGTGAACTATTTTACACCTTCCTTCACCTTCCTTCTCTCTCAGTTTCTCTGAAACAACACAAATAGCATTCTAATATTTGTTCCCCTTGCACCACCCTTATGTATGTATACTGACATTATATCTAGCCCTAACTGTAAACTAACTCCAAGCCCAACCACAATGCTAACTCTAACCTTATCCTTAACAACAGTATGCATATGTCATTTTCAGGATACTTCTCTGTTGATGTTTCTCCACTGGGTAATGTGTGCAAGTCAGTTATTTTGTTTTCTACACACACACACACACACACACACACACACATATATATATATATATATATATATATATATATATATATATATATACCTTTTTTGTGGAATAGAGTGCATGTTATCAATTGTGAGACACTCATCAAAGTAGACAGATAACATTACCTTATTTGGTTTATTCTTCTCTGTGAATGTTTTCAATGTTTAGTCATTTGCAAGGAGAGAAAGACAGTCAAAAAAACTGCCAGGTTCAAAAGATGCTAGTTAATCTTCGAGATCAGTGAGTGTTGGGTCATTTCTACCAATAACAATTAAGTAATAATAGTAGTAATAATATGATGAAACATTTTAAATGTGTTTTCTTTAAGATGTGAGATTAACACATCTAACGTATGCTATCATTAGGTTATAATTATTCTGGTTTTGTTGTTTCCAGGAGGAAATAAGAAGCTCTGAGTTATTTGAATTAATCATGGAAACAGAAGCACAGGCAGACATCAAGGGCTTTAATGTTGCTGGTGGAGGGAAGGATGGAGTATTTATCAAACAGTTACTAAAAGATTCTCCAGCTGACAAAAAAATGGAGCTTAAAGAGGGTATGTAAGTTATTTGAAATTATTTTACATTTCGTAGTATACATCTGCTGTGCACGTCATAACCAGGAAAGTTGTTGGGTGGGAAACAGCACTCTTTTCATGTGAGATTGGTACAGAGAAAATTCCCCACTCTCTAAAGTGCAACAACTACAGAAACCAACATCTTTTGCTTGGAAAGTACGTGGCTTTGCCACCATGTCGAATTCTGAGCCAGAATTCTCATTCCTGTCATATCTGATGAATGAACACACAAGCTTAAAGACAATGATAAAGACTTCTCTGTCCTATATACATGCACCTTGACAACTGCAAATTTGTGTTCAGCCACCAAGAACTGTGATAAAAAGGAAATACAAAAGAAAGTCCTGCTGTGATTAAAAATGTGAATCCACTCTAGTGAAATGTCTTCAACACATCAAGGAAAATAAATAATCAAGTAATGGCTACCTCTCAACTGCCCAGATTTTCACAGAATATTGTGATTTTTCTTCATATTTTTGGTCTGTTCCTCAAAATGTGTGGGTTTCTGACAAATCACTGAGGTTTGAAGTCTCTAAATAATGAAATACATTTGAGTTTCAAACTTCTTATCCTTCAGAAAAATGCATGCTAACACAAATCGTATTATTCTAGCAACTTTTTAAGTTTATAAAAATCAATATTTAAAATCTGTCCCTATTTTGGGGCCTTTGTTTCCCCAATTATTTTATGCTTTGTCCAGATTTTTTGTGCTATGAGGTTGACAGGTATGTGGGAAAGCAAGAAAGGACACTACATGCTTGAGGTAAGTCAGCCATCATGTACTCATGTCTACAGTCTGCTATTGGCTTGAATGACTTCTGCTTTTCAACAGACATGTTTCTTTTAGAGGTAACAGGAACACACTGGCTTGCAGATAGAGTTGCTGGTTATCTATTCCATTTTGTTTTTGTACTAAGCCATACAAGATGGTCCTCAGGTCAATAGATTGGAAATGAAAATGCCTGCCATACCTCCACCTGATTCTGAGTGTAGGAGGAAAGAAAGAATAGTAGTGAGCAAATTCACCTCCCGCAGTAATGGCATTCTAACTTTTTCCATAAATGTAGTATTTCTCAAAGTATTGCAGTAAGGGCTGCACTTGTGAGGGCGAAAATATGTTTCAAACATTGATAGCCATTACTTATTTCAGTGTGCTTCAAGAAACACAAGGCTACCTTGTTTCACCAGCATTTGGAACTCAGAACTACTGCCACATAAGAAAGCTAAGCCAGTAGTCGGTACTTTCTTTTGTATGTTTTGAGCAAAATGAAAATAGTATCCGTAGGGAAGAATGTTAGGGAATCTCTCCTTACATTCTACATGGCAACAGGCTCAAAGTCCAAGAAGACACATTCTACAGAAGAAATGTACCCCAGCTGTGCACACAAATCAAAAAATAAGCCCACATCCCATCGTATGCTTTGTAGCACTTATGCAACATTGGAGTAAACACAAGTGATAAAGGCCGAGCTAGAGCAGCATGTCTTGTAACACCACAGATGGAGTATAACTGATGTCAGAAGTTTGCTTCACTGTGATATGTGCCATTCAGCACCCAAATGGTACCACTACAGACAACAATTAAAGTTTGATGTGTACTAATAATTAGCACGCTGCAAGTACTCTCTGTATCTGAATAACGTCTCTATTTGAATTCACCAGACTTCCACTTCCACAATATGTCTATTTCTTCCAAGCAGCTTATGAAGCCTCCAGCACCTAGACATTGTTTCCACTGCTGTCTATTTACTGTCTCTACTAAGTCTTTTCCACAATGACAGTTGTACAGCATGTTAGCCATTGCACATTCAATGGAGAAGCAACAGATTTTTATATATGAAACTTTGGGTCTACTTCATATGATCGATAGACCATTTGATCGAAACCCATTTGATTGAAAGTTCATTTGATTTAAAACCAGTATTCAAGGCATAAAACTGGGATTTGTCCTCCTCCCCAATGTCGTGCGACCCTGGAGTTGGTATATATAGTTGGGGGGTGGGCAGAGCCCCCCACATTGGGGGGTATGGGGGGGTAAAGCCCCCCACCCAGTTTCCTTTAAAAGAAGAAAATAAAACAAAAAGTACATATTTTAAAGGAACATAGGTGGGGGGCTTTGCCCCCCACACCCCCAATGTGGGGGGCTGCGCTGCCCACATACCCCCTCACTATATATACCAACTTCAGGGTCACACGACATTGGGCAGGGGGACAAATCCCAGTTTTATGCCTTGAATACTGGTTTTCGATCAAATGAACTTTCGATCAAATGGGTTTCGATCAAATGGTCTTTCGATCATATGAAGTAGACCCGAAATTTTATATCTTCATCGAATTGTTAACAATTTCCCTTCCATCAGATCAGCTGCACATATGTGACTACAGCTGTTAACTAAATCCTCAGTGTTATCTTTGCACAGAGTTATTGCTCTTGCCTTGCATTTATCTTTTTCTATGCCTACATGCCCAGTAACATTTGCTACTAACCTTTTTCTTACAGCAGTACTTGTAACCATTAGTAGTTAATACATCCTTCGGTATGTGGGATTTGATTATGGTGTACAGCTTGCCAAGCCTTCTGGGTGCAACATAATCCCTAGGAGCACTTTGTTGAGCTGTGACAGTTTTGTTGTTTTGGTCTATGAGTTGACTGTTACAATGGCAGAGAAGTAATTCTGCATTCTGTGTGCTTTGCATCAGTTAATGGGGTCATCATTTGATATTATGGACATTTGATACATTCATCTTTCTACCTTTTTAGCCACTGGAAAACCTTCCAATTTTATGAATGTTCAACATTACAAAGTACACCTGTTTATATATTCATATAGTAAGCCCACTGTACACAAGTACCCCTTTGTAGGAAAAACCTGGGAGTGCTGTCAAGTCACATGACTTGCTAAAGTCACACAGCAGGCAATTTGAGGTGGAAGAAAACAAACACTACAGTTGACTACAGGAAGCAGGGCATTGGAAGAAATCCTTTGGTGATACCAGAGTACTATTGAAACAAAGCACATCCACCCAATCCAAAGAACTGCAGATGGCAGTCCATCTGGACCCTTCTCTGAGTGCACCTGGTTCCGACACTTGTATTCTGATAACCAAGGGTGAGAGGGATACACCCTCAGTTCTTGTTAGCAAGACATCTATAGCTGTCATATTAAAGTCATCATTGCACTCCTAAGATCAGAGACTTTGATGGCAGCCACAAAGCCTACAACTCCAAGATGCCTCAACTTTGGATGTCCACCATCTTGCCTCACTCTAAGCAGGGTGGGCCTCTCCTCTCCATCCCACCCAGGTCACTTTTTCACGTACAGATTTGATGGCACTGGAGCAGAATTTCATATTTTTCCTTAAGAATCTGCAGACTATCTCAGATCAACCATCAGTATCTGGGGTCCTCAGCCAAAAAAGGAAGAGGGGAAATATCCACACATGAAAAATGTGATTCTTCATACTCAGAGATGGATGCGCTGGTTTATACTGACTAGATATCCACCCTTGCCTCTGCACTATATGTCTTACACTAAGGGCATTTTATCGTTGTCCTCCCACCAGAAGAATTTTCATTCGGAGACACAACAAAATGCAGGATTTTTTCAAGTGGGAAGCAAACGACTACTTAGACACTCAGAAGAGATGCAGAGAAATTCTGAGGTTTCCTGAGCATAAAACTGTAGTGACTCCAGTTATTGAAGGTTTAGAGAATGCATTGAGCAATGCATTTTTATAATTAGGTTCCCAGTGTCCTCTGCTCCTGGTGTTCCTGGAAGGTCTGATTATTCCTAAAGCACTGTGAAGTCCTGTGATTTTTTTCTTTTTTTTAAGAACTTAACTGCTGATCCAGTTATTGTGTTCATGGATAGCAGGGGATCATCTGGGGCTCCAGCCAAAAAATACCATCCCCAGTGTCAGAGAGAGCAGATTACATGGCCAACTGGGAAAGAAGCTTTTCACCTCTTCCACCCTACACTTCATGGCTCTGAATTGTCAGAATCTCCTGGCCCAACTTAAGAACAAAGTAGAGGAAACAGAAGACAAAGCAATGAGAGATAAAATGTTGGATCTTTGCAACCTCTGTTCCAAGGCTGGCAATCACTCCTTTAAATGTGGCTATTACACAGTATATGCATCATACAGGACAGCAGCTATAGGATCAGTTCTATGGAGCCATGCATGGCTGAGGACACAACCCATATCAGAGCATTTGAACACAGCTTCTTATTGTCTTACTTGTCAAGGAGCTCCTATTTGGACCCCCCCCCAAGACTAAACAGATATCTAAAAAATGTGGATGAAAAGGCAAATACTATGCAGTCAGTGAAACATTTGTTTCATCTCTTGTTATGCTCAGTAGGAATTACTTCACTAAAAGTTGGTTCTTCTACTGGAGGCAGGATAAAGGATAGCAACCAAAGAGGAAGAAAGAGCAGCTCAGAGGAAAATGGCAAGCTGACCAAAAGGGGAAGCTTGGTTGCCCTCTGGGATGAGACACCTTCTTCTCTACCACTGAAACTCTAAAGATATCAGAAGGGAGGAGTGGATGGGTAGGATGTTTTGGGGTTGGGGTTCCAACTCAAAACCTCCTTCCCATCCTCTGCTCCAAGTCTGACCCACTCTCAAAAAATAGGGAGATGTCTAAGACTGCTTCTGAAACAATGAGAAAAATAACCCAAGATTCTTGAATCCCATGACTCCTGAGCTCGGGATACAACCTCCATTTTGAAAAAAACAGACAAGGTTTTCACATACCCTTTAATACATTAAGAAAAAAGGCCCCTGGTCAAGCCAGTATTACCAGAGTGTCTTAACCAAGGGACCATAGACAGAGTAGCAGACAACAAGAAAGACATAGGGTTCTACTCAAGATCCCTTCCAGTCTCTAGACAAGTTGGCCCTTGGAGAACTATTTTAGACTTATCAAGGCTAAACAGATTTCTGTGAGTGGCAAAGTTAAAAACGCTAAGCTTGCCAAGTTCTTATGTTTCCCAGGCTTTCATAGTTACCTTGGATCTCAAAGATGTCTGCATCCACAAACCCATAACCAGGATACAGACACACAGGCAGTACCTGAGATTAAAACTAGAAAGTACCCATTACAAACTTACCTTCTTACTTTTAGGTTTGTCTACTATACAGACAGCGTCTACAAATTGTCTGCATCCAGGAATTACCTTTTGGAGGACCAAGGGCATTTACATCTACCTTTACCTGGATAATTGCATCATTCATTACACACACACACACACACACACACACACACACACACACACACACACACAGGAGCATATAGTTCACCCTGATCTGCCTCTAAACTCTGGGATCTCACTGAATATTACAGAAAGTCACAGCTATCTCCATCCCAAAAGGTGTAGGTCCTGGGAATCCTGTTGCACACCAGCAGTCCAAAGACATTCCTCCTTTCAGAGAAGGTGTTGTTGCTGGCCACAATTTTAAATTCTTTCTAAGAGCAGAATAAGATTATGCCCATGGAAAACCTCAGAACCCTGGCTTTTATGGCATCCACAATTCTAATGGCCTTGTTGATGAAAATTTATAAGGAAACTGCAGATGCTGCTAGCTTGCCCACTCCCTCAAGGCCCTATCCCTCTACATGAATGTCAGTCAGGGATCCCTCTCAAACCAGGCCTGCACACACAGACTCTGGTTGCAGATTCCTCAGATATAGCTCAAGAGGGGTACTTTTTCATGCAGACCAAGAATTCAGGGATCTTGGAACAGAACTCAGAGGAGATAGTATATCAACATCACTTTTGGCCAGAAAAGCATTCAAGACAAATATGGCCCCCAGGAGACAGACAGCTCAGTGCTCGTGTGGTACAGCAACCAGCAGGTGGCTCCACTCTGACCTTTTGTGAGGGCTGCCAATGAAAGCTCAGTATCTTGCTAAGGAATCAGGTCTGACACTCAGTGGACGGCATCTTACTTCCCATCATAGGAAAATGTACTTGCAGGTCAGTGATCAGAATACAAGCAAACCTTCATGAATGGATGCTGAAGAAATATTTCTGGACTTGGTCCATACGTGGGATCTGCCAGAAACAGACCTTTTAACTTCTCCATAAAACAACCAATAAAGAAAATACTACACAATGGCAGCAAGCCGATGGGCCTGGGTAACAGATGCCTACTCACCCACTCGGGTGGATCTAGTCATTGATGTATTTCTTCCTGTCTACTCAAGGTAATTCAGAAGGCACAGAAAAAAAGTGGTAAAATGCTACTTATAACACCCTTTTATCCAAAGCAGCATTGGTTTTCTCTCCTACAGAACAAGAAAAAGGAGGGTGGAGTTACCACATTGCATCAGCATGTTGAACTCTCACCCAAATTAATTACAGTTATTTTTAGTGACGCTCACTTTGTTAAATCATAAATCGCTGAAACAAAATTAGTGCAAAAAACATTTAATTGGAAACTCATTTCATAGCATCACATCAGTTAGAACTTCACTAGAGGAAATGTTCCTTGAAAACTTTTTTGCAGAGGCAATTAACCCCACCACTCTTAATTAAATATACTAACTCCACAGTAAGGCAACCATAGAGATAAGAGAAGAACCACACACAGTGAGTCACTGCTGATGCACAAATAGTGATTTTCTATAGACTTGAATTGTTCAGTCACTACAATGTAATTTCAGTGAAATGAGTTTAGAGTGAATTTTCATTAGTGATCTGTGATGAGATTCAATGAACTGTACTCCTACCCCTAGAACAAGGGATCGCTCATGCAGAGCAGCCTAAAGACCCTAAGCTGACAGCATGGACGAGTTAACATTAATTCCTTTAGGGACATGGTTACTTACAATCATGTGGGAAACTAGGAAATCGAGTACATGAATATCATACCTAGAAAAGTAGAAAATATTCTCATTTTGTTGCAAAAAAGAGGCACTGGACTGCCAGATCTTTGTTTGCCAGACTTTTCTTATGCTTCATTGAAAGTATATGTATCTACCTTCTTGGCCTGCCTGCCCTGGATTCCAGCCTTTATTCCAGTCATGCAATTCCTTAAACAGGATCTTTATTTGAGGTCACCCAAAGAAGGCCTCTTCCCTCCAGCGAACCTAAATTATACATTAAAACAAATGACATTACCACAATTCAAGCCTGCAGTTACAGTAGCTTTCAAATTCTTGACATGGAAGACTGTTTTCCTACTGGCCAATACTTCTGGCAGAAGGATTTCTGAATGTCAGATCCTTATGTGGAGTCCATCTTTTTCTCATCTTCTGCATGAACAGGTTTACCCTCTGCACAAATCTAAACTTTATGCACAAGGTAACCATAGAAGTATTTTGCTATCAGGCAATCAACCTGCTGGTGTTTTACTCTATCCCACAGAAAAAAAGAGGAAAATATCTTTCAAGCCATTGATGAACACAGACAACCTATATATTACCTAGAAAAAGACTAAAGACGTTAGGTAAACAGATCAGCCATTTGTAGTCTTTGAAATCAGTTGGGAGGACAGGCCTCTGACAAAACAAACTATCTCAAAATGGATATAATATTTCATCCCATTTTGTTACTCCTTTCATGGAAAAGTTACAGCAGGGCATGTCAGACCAAACTATATTAAAGCAACAGCAGCTACCACAGCCCTACTTATGGGGGTCAACACCCAGACCATCTTAGAAACAGCTACCTGGTTTTCTGTTTGCAACATTTCCAAATGCTGGACATTTCCTTCACAGGCAGAGCAGGTTTTACCATGGACATCCAAGGTCTTACAACCCATTACTTTGCAGAGTCAGACACATCACAATATACAAGTTTTGGTCACATGGCAGAGCACTACTGTAAATAAAATCTGTAAAATATACTAAAGCTGGGTATGAACTTTCCATAATTGTAGGTGCTCAAGTATATTCAGTGTTTCATTAGTATTTCCTTTCCTCTGCCCTTCTATTCTTCACCTGTTACCTTCCTGGGGTTGAAGTGGTTACCTAGTCACCTGTTATCACCACTGTTCCTATCTCCTGAAACTCCAAGGTGCCCCTCCCCTTCAGATTTGCTTAGAACTTGGACAGTGAACTTTCAGGGGTCTTTTGGTTCGGCTGTCTTCTCTGGGGATATCTGCCACATGAGCAGCCGATGTATGGACTTCTACCACACCCCATACTTCATAGTGGACATTGCTCCATTCTTATTAAGTTAAATCTAATTATTTAGTAGCGAGGAGCCACATGCAACAATGGGCAGCCATTTTGCTTTTTTGCAACAAAATACAGTGATATCCTTATTAGTCTGATAATGAACTAAATCAACATAGTTTATTAACAGTTATCTATAGCAGATATGCAGTTATAGGTGAATGAAAGGCAAGCAGAGGTACAGCTTATTC
>NC_056725.1:700843476-700858476 GCF_019279795.1 Protopterus annectens | reverse complement strand
ATTTCTCTGACAGTGGCACCCTTCATGATTCCCTTAGTGGTCACTAACCCACATTCACACATAGATTTCCCTCACCCTTACATCTTACACACACTTATATTACTACTCACTACCACAAACATTTCAATCCCATTACCTTCTCCAACTCTCTAAAAGCAATAAAATGGAATACCCTAAAAACTCTACCCCTGGAACAGGCAGTTACCCACTTCAACACAACCTTCTTAAACCTCCTAGACCACCATGTTCCCTTAAAGACAAAAAGAATAAAAAATAAAACTGCCCCTTGGCTAACAAAAACCACACTAGCAACCATGCATCTTAGAGATAAAGCTTGGGCATATTACCAAAACCACAGGACTCCCCTCACTCATAATGAATACAAAACACTTAGGAACAAAGTAAAAAAGCTCATCATCACATCGACAGAATTACTTCTCTATACTCCCAAACAACAATAAAACAAACCCCCAAAGATTCTGGACAGGCATCTTCACCCTCCTTAACCCCAGCAGAACAGATAACCCCAACCCAGAACCTGATGCTCCAGACATAGATCTGGCTACACAATTCAATACTTTCTTTCATCGATTCTATTTCCAAACTAACCTCATCATTCTCATCCTCTAACACCACCACACCCTCCACTTTGCCCCAACCTCCTCTACCAACCCTTCACCCCCATTTCTGCTTCTCCTCCTATTTCCTCTCCATCACCACCCCCAATACCTGCCCCTCCCAGCCTCCACCATTCTCATTAAAACCTGTACCCACATCCACCATAAAATCTCCTCCAGAAACTGAAACCATGCTCTAACGCTCCCGATAACATCCCTTCTTACTTTCTTAGCATAGCTGCCAAAGCCATTGCCTACCCCATCAGCATTCTAATCAATCACTCTATCCAAGAAAGTTTAGTACCCCAAATCTGGAAAAAGGCTTATGTCGTACCTTTGCATAAAGGTGGCAGCAATAATAACATTACCAATTTCCGTCCTATCGCTATCCTATCTCCCATCTCTAAACTCCTAGAAAAGTGTATCCATTTACAACTCCTACCATATCTCTTAGACAATAGCCTACTTACTCCCACACACCATGGCTTTAGACCCAGTCACAGCACTATGACCACCCTTCTTTCCTTCCTGGAAACTGTGAATAAAGCACGGGACTTCGGCCACATTGTCTCAACCCTCCTGCTTGACCTCTCTAAGGACTTTGACAGTATCTCCCACAATTTACTTCTAACTAAACTCTCTAAGCTTAACCTATCACCTTCCTCTATGAACTGGTTCACTAGCTACTTATCCAATACATGTCAACCAGTAAAATGGAAAAAAAGCCACCTCCCATTCCTTAACACCCCAACCGGAGTTCCCCAAGGATCCATACTGGGTCCCCTTCTCTTCAACATATTCATAAACGACTTCCACAACATCATCCCCTTCACAAACATTATCCAATACGCAGATGATTCAACTATTATGTGTTCTGCTACCTCCATCCCTACCCCCTTAAGCTCACACAAGATGCATTCTTAACCACCGAACAATGGATGAAAAAAAATTATGTCACACTATTTTTATTTATTTTACATTTGTTGACCGGGCTAGTCTAGCTGGACATATTTCCATTTTCAGTAGAGGCCCGAGGAGAAAAGCTCCACAGAAGTAAAAAAATGTATACATACATAAAAATCAAACATAGATGATAAGCCATTTAGGAAAAGGTTAGTAAAAACAGCAAAAATTCCAAAAATCTTCAAATAAGTTAGTCTAAAATTAATTACTTAGTACCACACACAGAGAAATTCCATACAACATCAAACAGGAAATTAAACATACTTAGAGATCAGGATGCAAAGATAATAAGTAAAGAAAGTGGAACAAAAGGAGGGGGTAGGGAGAAAGGGCAAGAGGTGGAGAGAGTAGGTTAAGAAAGTTAGCAGGGAAAGAAGCAAGGGGATGAAAAGGGAGAAGAGAAAAGATAAGAGGAGAAAAGAGTAATAGAAGAGTAAGAGAGATGGTTTGAGATAAGAAGTAGAACAAGGGTAATCAGGTTTACTACAAGGTTAATCAGGTTTACTACAGGAACAAAGCCAGTGGTTTTGGAGGTGTCTAATGTTTTGTTTGAAAAGAGGCAGTGAAGAAATCATTGTTATGCTAGTAGGTAACAAATTCCATTTAGTACCAACAGAATTGGTGAAGAGGGAGTTACCAGCAGTATTATTAGATTTTATAGAAGTAGTCAATAGTTTACTTGAAGAGCGGAGAGAGTTAAGATTGCTATAAGGGATTAAGAGTTGTGAGAGTACAGGAGTGTTATTTGGTTGGTACAGTATTTTATGGGCCAGAATGAGTTGATGGATAGTAAGATAGTTTTGAATTTCAAACCAGCCTAGTTGTTTCAAGTTAAGACAATGATGGGTTCTATAGGGGTTACCAGTAGCGAAGCGAGCAATAGTATTGTAGCAGGTGGCTAATTTGTTAAGGTTGCTTTTCTTGAGGTTTGTAAAGATGGGTGAGGCATAAAGAAGAGTAGACATAAGATGGGAAAATCTTAGTTCTAGTAGCTGGTGTAAGAAATGGTCTAATTCGATACAAAGTTCCTATTTTTCTGTTGACTAGTTTTATGGAATTGTTAATGTGTTGGTCAAAAGAGAGATTATTATCAATGGTAATACCTAACAGTTTAGTTGTAGTGTCAGGTGAGATGACAGTAGCACTATTAGAGGAGATATTAAAGTTTAAGGGTGAGGACCTGGAAGTGGGGGTAAAGAGAAGAAGTTTAGTTTTTGGCATTTAGTAAGAGGAGACGACTAGAGAACCATGTTTCTACAGTATTAAAGACATTTTGGGTAAGAGATTAGTTCTGAAGTAGAAGATGCTGAGCAGATGAGTGTAGAATCATCAGCATATTGAATACATGTAGCTTGAGGGATTGTTGTTTGCAGATCATTAGTGAAGAGGAAAGAAGTGGGCCAAGGATAGAGCCTTGAGGAACTCCAATGGAAACAGGCAGGTAAGAGGAAATATGGTTATCCCATAGAACTGCCTGTTTTCTATTTGTGAGATGGGAATTGAACCATGTAATGGCTGAGGAATCGAAAGAGAGTGATTCAAGAGTCTTAAGTAATAAAGTGTGGTTCACCATATCAAATGCTTTAGAGAGGTCAATGAAGAGGGCAGAAGAGAGTAAGTTGTTATTACGGTTCTGATTAATGGTGTCTACAAAGGAGAGCAAGGCAGTAGTAGTACTGTGATATGGCCTAAAACCATGTTGACAGTCTGCTATAATATTGTGGAGAGACAGATATTGTACAAGTTGATGATGAATACATTTTTCTAGAATTTTTGCCAAGGGTGAGAGGAGAGCAATTGGTCTATAATTTGAATAGTCATTGGAATTTCCACCTTTATGAAGTGGGATGATATGAGATGCTTCCAGATATCAGGGATGATTTCTTCTTTGATGGTCCCATTTATGAGAATAGATATAGGATAAGCGATAACTTTGGCAGCCTTTGTAGAAATAGTGAAGGGAGCTTGTCAGCAGAGGGGTGCAAGGTTTTAGTTTAAGAAGGAGTCTATAAATGAACGTAGAGATAGGTTGTAGTGAGAATTTAGAGGAGGTGTTAGTTATGTTGCTAGGTAGGCAGAAGTTGTTAGCATTTAGCTGTTTAGCTAGAGCTTGTATAGTATCAGTGAAGAAAGAGTTGAAAGCATCTGCAGTTTGTTGGGGGGAAACAGGGTCAGCATTGATTGGGGAAGGTGTTTTAGAGGTTCCTGGGGAGAGGAGCTTATTGACTGAGGACCAAAAGAGTTTAGAATTATTTAGGTGTTTTTGCTGTAGTTCAAGGTAGAATTTCTTTTTGTCAGTTATTACTGCCTTTTAGTTAAATTTCTAAGCTGACGGAAGTGTAGAAGGTCAGGGTTGTTTCTGTGGGATCTCCATGAGGCCCAGACTTTATTTCTAGTAAGAATAAGTTTTTGTTTCATGGAGAGCCAGGGGCTGAATTGGATTTAATTCTAATGCAGGAGCATATTTATCAAGAATAGATAAGAAAGTTGTATTAAAGTGGATAACTGCATTTTCAAGAGGAAGTATTTTAAGGCATTCCAATTACATGAACCAAGTTCTGTCTGAAATAGGTCAGGATTAAAATTTTGATGGAGCCGTACTTTCCTTGTAATATGGGGTATAGTACAATCAGTCTTTCCTAGTTATGAAGGTTAAAGAGTGATCACTAACATCATCAGGCAGGGTTCCTGTTTTATAGTTGTGTTCAACTCTGTTTATAAGTATCCAGTCTAGGATGCTTTCTCTATTACTATGTTTATTATGCCTGGTTGTACAGGTTATAGTTTGGGTAAAGCTATGTAGGTTGATATGAGAAGAAGGGTTTTCAGCATTTATGCTATTCCAGTCTATGTTAAGGTCACCTAGTATAATAGTTTCTTGTGGATAGGTAGCTGATACCCAACTGAGATAATTCTCAAGGATAGGTATGTTGTTACCAGGAGGCAGGTACATGCAGATGATATAAAGGGATTTTTTGGAATTTAAATGAAGTTTAGCTATGATAGCTTCTATTTTGTTGTCTTGAGTTGGAGAGTTTGGAAGGGTAGTGATATTTAGATGATTTTTATAAAGGATGGCAACACCACCACCTTTACGGTTGGAACGCTAAGTCTTACTATACTATAGCCCTGGGGAATAATTTCAGTATCTTTGGTAGTAGGTTTTAACCAGGTTTCTGAGAGGCAGAGAATATCAAATGATTGAGTATGTAGGAGGGCATGCAGGTGTGGTATTTTATTGTTTATGCTTTGGATATTAAGATGGCCTATTAAGAAGGTGTTATTAGGTTTAGGTGTAGACACTAGGAGAAGGGGAAGTAGGACCAGGGTTAGGGTGGATATCTCCATCTAGGAGGGAAGGATTAGTAGGTTTGTTACAGAGGTTAATCATTAGAAGGGTTTGAATTTTAGTTTTGTTCTCAGAATGTACTGCATAGTTGAGGTGTGAGAGTCTATGGAATTTAGGTAAGTGATAATTAGGGGTAGAGGAAATATTTGGGAATGGTCTAAGTGGAAGGAGAAATCTTGTTGTGTGTTTGCTAGGGTGGTAGTGTTGTACATAAAGTGGTTTTTCAAAGTAGGACAGGAGGTACATTGAGCATAGGGTGGAAAGAAGTAGAAGTGAGATTAAGAGCTGGGTAGTATGGTAGGAAGCCATTGTAAGAGGAATAGGAGTATAATAGACAGAATATAAGAAAGTATAAGTTGAGATAGTATAGTGTGTTGTATTTCTGAAAGGTTAGAATTAGAACCAGGAGAAATAAAGAGGGGATAGGAATAACCCAGAAAAGGGAGTTAGATAAGGTGAGGTTAAGATAAAAGGAAATAATAACACAGAAAGAGGAGTTAGATAAGGTGAGGTTGAGGTGGGCTGGAGAAGTGAAAGGAAATAGGAAAGGAGACGTAAAGAGATGAGTGGGAGTGAGAGAGGGTATTGGATATAGGGCGGAGTGATAGGATTGGATGGCTAGTATAGGGTGTGTCAAAGTAGCTTTAAGTTGAGGACCCTGGGGGTGGGAATTGGGGTAGGGAGGGGAGCTGAGTGAGGCTGCAGGGCTTAACGGAGCGGGTAGAACCAACCAGGTGGACTAGAAAGGAGACAATCAGAAATGCAGGTGAATTTGAAGGGAATAGAAAGATAGCTTTCAGCAGTAGGATGAAAGAAGTTATGTAAACATACAGTAGGAGAGAAGGAAAAAAGATGATAGTGTAGCAGGTGAGGATTTGGCAGGTTACAGCAGTGAGAAACGAAGAAAACTACAGCTAGCAGGGAGCTGCATAGACAGCAAGGTAGGTACAGAGACTAAGGGGGATCAGAAGACCAAAACCCTAACCTTGCAGGCTTAAACAGGGATAGTCAGAGGCAGTAGAAGCAGTTGGGAAATAACCAGTGAGAGTAGACTGCGATCTACTGGAAAGTGTAGGTAGTTGAAGAGGGATAGGGGCAGCAGAAATAGGTTAGCGAAGAGTTGTAGGAAGTAAGAATAGAGAAAAAAAGCTAAAAAGTAAGGGTGAGAAGGAGTAGTGTGGGTCGAGAAGAGGAGAGGTACTGGCTGCTAGGCTCTAAGACATAGTCAAATTGTTAAGACTCTTTAGGTTGACCTAATAGGAGGCTATAAACAGGCAACAGAGCCCAGAACCTACTTTCTGTTCCTTGAGAGGATAGAAGTTAGGGAACCAGCAACTTTCAATCCTGTAGGCAGGGCCAAGTTCGTCCAGTAGGAAGGTAAACAGGACAGGAAGCAGTAGAGATCAAGCTAGAAATCTAGGGAGACAGATAAGGCAGTTTTGGTAGGAAGGGAATAAAAAGAGACAGGGTTAGCATGGATGTTCAAATACAAGCAGTACAAGAGAAAAAATAAAAACAGTACAACTAAACCAGCTAAGCAGCAAAAGGCAATTAGTTTATATCTAAAAACCACCTTTAGCAAGTTAATGTCTAAATACTGTTTAAAATATCACATAGCAGGTAAACCAAGTATAATGACTGTAGGTAGTACAAAAAACAGCACTAAAAAGCTTAGCAATAACATTAAACTATACTGTTCTTTCTGAAAGTAGCGTCTAGAGTGTAGGGTTGATAATTAGATAATGTGGATAATTAGTAATACAGGCAGTATGCTTCATATGGGAGATAGTGGGTTGAATAATTTCTAAATATGGCGTATTGACTGTTTACTACGAAAAACACCAAGTTGTACAGCCAGTAAGCTCCACGAGGGAGTCGCTAGAAAACGCTAAGATACGATGTAAGCTCACAGTTTGTAAAGAAGGTTAAAATACCGCAAAGATAATGTAATGTCTGTAATAATAAAAGCTAGATAATATAATATATTGTAATATTAATAGCTAGAAACGCTATGATTCAATAAAGGCTCACATTAGGGAGCGCACAGTGAATAGAAAAGAACAAGAAAGGTTTAGTTCACTTTGCGACGCCAATTAATGCAAATGTAAGCTCAGCGTGTGTGTCGAGCTCGAAGCACTAACACTACAGATCTAGTAGCAGTCTAAGGATGTTCTATGTGCTTAGAAGTGCGCCAAAAAGAGAAGGTTAAAATACCGCAAAGATAATGTAATGTACTGTAATAATAAAAGCTAGATAATATAATTTATTGTAATATTAATAGCTAGAAACGCTATGATTCAATAAAGGCTCACATTAGGGAGCGCACAGTGAATAGAAAAGAACAAGAAAGGTTTAGTTCACTTTGCGACGGCAGCACGCCAATTAATGCAAATGTAAGCGCCACTAAATGCATCTAAAACCAAACTAATGCTATTTACCCCCTCCAAAGTCACCTCTTTCA
Source organism: Protopterus annectens (assembly GCF_019279795.1). Classification (NCBI taxonomy): domain Eukaryota; kingdom Metazoa; phylum Chordata; order Ceratodontiformes; family Protopteridae; genus Protopterus; species Protopterus annectens. The sequence goes on along the minus strand of NC_056725.1, from coordinate 700,851,086 downwards.
ATATAAGTACATTCTCTATCACTAGCCATAGTAATACACCTATCGAACTGGTATCAGAGGCCAAATTATTAGGTGTCCAAATTGATAGTCAGCTTAAATTTAGCTCCCATCTTCAACTAAATATTAAAAAAACCCACAAAAAACTTGGTATGCTCTACCGACAAAATCGTTATCTCACACCCGCCACTAAAATCACCCTCTCCACCACATTTCTCATCCCCTCCCTCCTCTATGGAGCCCCACTCCTAAATAACCTACAATCTTCACTCAAAACACAACTCTCCTCTTGCTAAAAAAATTTTCCAAGTTCGCTACCGGCCATAAGTCCATGACACACCACTGTTCATCTCTCCACAAACTAAAATGGTTGGAATTGACCAATCATCTTACCTATACACAACTTACTCTTGCACACAAGCTCATTTTCAACCCTTCCCTGTGTCCCTCCCTTTCCTCTACCTTTAAAATGCACCTCCCTGATAGACTACTTAGATCTAAAAACCAAAGCCTAATAGAATTGTATAAACCAACTCGTCCCCCAGAAAAAAATTTCCTATCCTATGCTCTAGCTCACTTCTGGAACTCACTATCACCAACCATTCACACCACCTCAAACCACTTTTCATTCAAAAAATCCCTTCACTCACATCTAATATCCCAGTGGGAATGCTCCTGCTCCCACCCCACATAATCTCCTCCCCTCTTTTTCTTTTATTCTCCTAATACATATATCCTGCTGTCATTTATATTAAGCTTTTGATATTGAATGCATAAAATGCACCTCTTAGTGCAACCTACTTCTTGGTGTAAAGACATCTCAGTTATCATATTGTAAATTTCTTTTTTAAGATTGTAGTATTTGTATATTAACCAATAGTCTGTAGTACTTGCAATGTGTTTTACTAGGCCATAGTAACTGTAATAATTTGTAACAAGATATCTTACTGTAATCTTCTGCTTGTTTTCGGAGCTTTTCTCCCCAGGACTCCATTGAAAACAGGTTCTTTGTGGCCTAATGGACTATCCTGGTAAACCAACTGCAAATAAATAAATAAATATATACATACATATATGTGTATATGTGTGTGTGTGTGTGTGTGTGTGTGTGTATATATATATATATATATATATATATATATATATATATGTGTGTGTGTGTGTGTGTGTGTGTGTGTGTGTGTGTGTGTGTGTGTGTGTGTGTGTGTGTGTGTGTGAGAGTGTGTGTGTATACACACTCCCAACCTTAATAAACTTTGCTGCCTCTTCTCTCCTTCACTTTACAGGTAGTTTGAATTATTACTTACCCCCTCTGAGATCTTCACTGATTTCCACTGATTGCCTCTCTGGTTTCTTAGCATTCCACCTGGTTTACACCCCTTGTGCTATCTCCCTCCCCCAATACAAAGTCTATATTAGAATCTTGCTAAGCATGGAGCCATCTTTAAATTTCTAGTCTCCCACTAGGACACAAGTGCTCTTCAGCAATTACATTCTGCTTGTCAGTAAGCCATTAGACCTCAGGAATTTGTTTAAAGTGTTCAGATTTGTAAAGTAATACTTACTTTTTTCTCTTGTCTTGGTTGGCTCTGCCCCGCTCCAGTCACCTTTGCTAACACTCGGGCTCTCTCCGCTCCCCTGCCCTGCCCCCTATTCCTTCCCGCCCCTGCTACCTCTACATTTATAGTAATCACAGCCACACCCACAGCTCACCCTCACATCTCCTCCACCAATCACAGCTCCTCAAGTCATATCACGTTATACCACACTAACTTGCTCCACAAAAAATACTCCCAATCAACTCTCATTCCCACTAGGCATTTTTTACATCACCCACACTACTTTCCCATCCACATAAAGTGCAACCATATAATTCATATTCAGACCCCCCCACCTAGAAACAACTTAAACTTTATAACCATGACTATCACACAGCTAAGTCTAGTCTGTCTTCTCATAATTCTTTACAACACCACAAGTTATCACTCTAGCAATATCCCTAAACTTAGTAGCACAACACTACATTATGCAGTCTCGTATACAGACACCATACATTATAATAATATCTGCCCACAGTTATTCAAGAACTACACAAAGGACCAATTCTGAACTAAACACATATGCTCTCATTCCTACTCCAGAAAAACACAATACTTTCTCACACTCCTCACCAAACTCCAACATCTGTATAACCATTTTAACTCCAGGCTCACCATAAGTGGGGATATCCACCCCAACCCAGGCCCAAATCCATCCTGTCCAACACAAACTCAGAACATAACACCCCCACTTTCTTCATCCCTGGGCAAATCAACAACAGCAGCAAAACCCACCATCTTTTAATGCTAAATATTAATATTAGAAGTATCAAAAATACAATACCTGAACTCCAGGCCACAATAGCACACTACTCCCCAGACATAGTTGCTTTAACAGAAACCTGGCTAAATAAAAACATAGCGAACTCAGAAGTTCTCTCTACTGGCTACAATATCATTAGACAAGACAGACCACTTTGTAAAGGGGGTGGAACTGCCTTACTGTACAAGTCCAACTTAACTGTCCGTCAATTACCAAACTCTTACCCCTTCCCCAATAATTGTGACATACTTATCTCACAACTTCAACTTCACCCTAAAAAGTCATCACCACAATTGTGATCTATATTCCACCTGGTAATATACCTGCTAGCCTTGAAGACTTCTTATCCTGGTGTTCTTCCACATACGCACAAGAAACCCTTATTCTGGGGGACTTCAACTTAGATTGGTTAACCTGTATATCAGAACCACCAAGTAATCTAATAAAACTCCATGGCTACCAGCAGCTAGTCCAAATTCCAACTAGATGTGATAAAAAATCTAAAAGGGAATCCATCCTTGACTTGGTCCTAACTAACAACCCCACATTGTACCCTCACGCAGGCAGTCTCCCAGACACCTTAAGTGACCACAACATAATATACTTTATACGTAGTAGAACAAGCATATGCAAAACCACTAACTATATATCCACTAGAAACACAAAAAAATTCTCTCCTGAGGTCCTCAACACTTTACTCCGTAACTGTGACTGACCCCCCTAAAAACCCTCCCACTTAACCAGGCTGTAGCATATTTCAACAAAATATTTCTACAACACCTAGACACTGTCACTCCATTGTGCAAAATCAAGGTTAGAACCCCTATAAACCCCTGGTTCAGTAAAGAAACCAAACAAATCCTCAAGTCCAGAGACACTGCTTGGCTTTACTATAAAAAAACAAAGAAACACAAAGCCTAACTAAGTACCAAGAACTGCGCAACCATGCAAAAAAATGCATTAGGCTGGACAAAAAATCTTACTACACAACATTACAAACTAAATACCAACACAACCCGCAAAAATTTTGGAAAAATGTAAACCAGCTACTAAAATCCACCCAAAAGGCTACCCCCAAACCAACCACCCCTGACACTAAAGTTCCCATCGAAACGCAATTCAACTCCCACTTTGTGAACTCAATTCTATCCTTAGTATCACAGGACAGTTCCTTCCTCACTATCCCCCCAGCACAAATAACACTAATATAAACTACCCTCAAAACAGTTTCCACCACTTCAATCAAAAGCATGCACTCCAAACTAAAAACCTCATCAACAGCAGCCGACCTACTCCCCAGCTATTTCTTGAAACTTACAGCAGATGCTATTGCTATCCCAGTCTCCACTCTCATAAACAGATCAATTGTTGAAAACTATGTGCCCAAACTCTGGAAAATATCCTATGTTACACCCATACATAAAGGTGGACCTCCACTGAACTTAATAACTACAAACCCATTGCTTTACTCTCCCCCCTGGCCAAAATCCTAGAAAAATGCATCCATACCCAGATGCTAAAATATCTCCTAGACAGCAACATCCTGTCACCTACTCAGCATGGTTTCAGACCTGCCCATAGTACCACTACAGCCCTCCTCTGCTTCACAGACACAGTAAACCATCTCAAAAATGAAGGCCTACAAGTGTCAACTCTTTTTCTGGATATGTCCAAAGCATTTGACACAGTCTCACACCAAATCCTGCTAAACAAACTAAACCAATATCATCTACCAAATTCCACTCTTACCTGGTTCCAAAACTACTTAACTGACAGGTACCAAGCTGTGAAATGGTAAAATTCTCTCTCTCCTCAGCTGTCCATAACTATAGGAGTCCCACAGGGTTCTATCTTAGGACCACTACTATTCACAGTCTTCACAAATGACCTCCATACCTCCACACGGCATGCATCTATAATTCAGTATGCAGATGACACTACCTTAATCTGTGCTGCACAAAACATTCCTACCCTCCTGCAAACAACTCAACTAACATTCTCTGACATTGAAAACTACCTTACCAAAGCCCAACTTATCCTCAATCCAAAGAAAACTCAGTTTATGATTATAACCAGTTCTAACAAAAACACTAACAGTCAATTCACTATCTACTCCACAAATGCTACTCCAATTGCTCCAGTGGCACAGGCTAAGCTATTGGGAATAACCATAGACTCCCACCTAAAATTTGATAGTCATCTCAGCTTAACTATTAAAAAAGTACATGCCAAACTGGGGTCACTCTACCATATCAAACCATTTCTTACCAACAACACAAGATCAGCCAGTTGCTTGCTCCCAACTTCTATCCACCCTACTCTATGCATCTCCCATTCTGACTAATCTCAGCAAAACTGAACTAAGCAAAATGGAAGCCTGCTATAACAGAATTGCCCGCTTTGCTGCACAGTGCTCATATAGAACTCATCACTGTACTGTTTTGAGACAGCTCCACTGGCTTGAACTGCCCAAACTCCTAACCTACAATCAGCTCTGCCTCTTTCATTCTATCTATTACCTCCCCAATAAGTGTCCTGCCCTCAAAAACCTAGTACAACATCACTCAGCCAAAAGGTCTCTTAGATCATCAAGCAAACTACTACTAGAAGTCACCAACAGCTACAATAGCTTTGGAGATGCACTATATAGTAGTTCAGTGGCTAAAAAATGAAACTCTGTCCTACTAGCATTCAAAACATCATCCAACACCTCCTTTAAAGACCTCATCAGGCAACATCTCAAGCAAAGTTGGCAGTGCCATGATTGCTCCCCAGGCTAGTGAAAGCGGATAACATATACATACTAAATCTAGAGCACTTGATAATAGTTTTCAATCTTACTCACAAACACTGGCTAATCTACAATGTATGTACTGTACCTGTATACTATGTATGTATTCTACCTATGTTCCAAATTTCAGTTGTACACCACAAATCTATTAATTACCTTTATTTTTAAAATTAATATTTTTTGTTTGTTCTCTCCACTGTAACTGTTTATGTGCCACATACCACTGTAAAAACATGTCTCTTGTAATTTGTGTGTATACTGATCATGTCTAAATAACTAAATGTGTCTGTAATTTTTCTTTGTGGAGCTTTTCTCCCCGGACCTCTGCTGAAAAAGGGCCTTTTCGGCTCAGTCAGACACTCCCGGTTAACAAATGTAAAATAAATAAATAAATATGTACGTGTGTGAGTGTTTGTGTGTATATATGTATGTGTGTGTGTGTGTGTGTGTGTGTGTGTGTGTGTGTGTGTGTGTGTGTGTGTGTGTGTGTGTATGTATATATATATATATATATATATATATATATATATATATATATATATGTGTGTGTGTGTGTGTGTGTGTGTGTGTGTGTGTGTGTGTGTGTGTGTGTGTGTGTGTGTGTGTGTGTGTGTGTGTGTGTGTGTGTATGGGGTGTGTATATATATATATATATATATATATATATATATATATATATATATATATATATATATATATATATATATATATATATATATATATATATATATATATATATATATATATATGTATGTATATATATATATATATATGTGTGTGTGTGTATATATATATATATATATATATATATATATATATATGTGTGTGTGTGTATATATATATATATATATATATGTCTACACACACACATATATATATATATATATATACATATATATATATATATATATATATATATATATATATATATAATATACATATATATATATATATATATGTGTGTGTGTGTGTGTGTGTAGATATATATATATAGAGAGAGAGAGAGAGAGAGAGAGTGGCTCTCATTCTAATGATCCATGTCTGGCAAGGGCATTAGTGTGTGCTCATCTTTCTATGTAGGTATGACTACACGTAGATTACGTGATCGCATCAGAGAACACCTTTATGATATTCGGAGGAGAGCAGACACTAAATGCCTTGCCAGACACGTGATAGATTCAGATGTATCACACACATTTAAATTTTTGGTCATGGAGAAAGTATGGACTGGGTATAGAGGGGGTGTGGAAAGGAATAAAGTAGAATGTAAAGAACTAGAATGGATCATTAGAATGAGAGCTACTAGGGGAAAAGGGTTGAATGATAAGTTTTCCATCAAACCTATGCTAGGTAAGAGACATCTTAAAAATAGGTCTCTTTTATGTATTTTAGTAAAAACTGATGCATATAGGTATCTCCTTTTTTACATGTATTTATACCTTTTAGTATTTATTGTATATTTACCCTCCACTATGATACAGCTAGCTCCTTAATGGGCTAAATAGTAGTGAATTCTTATTTGATGTTTTATTAATTGCTATTGAGTTCTGATTGGCTCACATGTATTTTTAAACTGATGAGTGGAATGAAGAATTTGTCTGATGAAGCAGTTTTTTACTGCGAAAGCGCTCACCATTTGTATTTCCTGGAATAAAACTTGGCTGGATTTTATTAGCTTTGGTCTGGTCGCTCTTTGTTTATTCTCGTATGTCCTTTTCCTGTAGATTTTGGATCTGAATGTTGGCTTGATCTCTTCTCTTTGCAGAGTCAGCCATCCAGGAAGTGTGCTGTTTTTCCAGCATCTCCTACTGTGAAGGAAAAGAAGGTGATACTGACTTCTATTTTATGAAGGAAGCTATCAAGTTCTTTTCTTGTCCCATTCCACAGAAAGAAAATACTGTCTATATAGCATTTGTGTAACGCTACTCGTTTGAACCATTCTAGGGTTTTGAGTGTTTCTGCTTCCCATAAGCTCATGACTAAATTGGCGTGTGCAGAGGCCATTTTGGTTCCCATGGCGACGCCTTGAGTCTGTTGGAATAGTGTTATGTGTGTGTGTGTGTGTGTGTGTGTGTGTGTGTGTGTGTGTGTGTGTGTGTGTGTGTGTGTGTGTGTGTGTGTATATATAAATATATATATATATATATATATATATATATATATATATGTGTGTGTGTGTGTGTTCAAAAAATAAAGTAGACTGTGTGGATAAACCGGTGCTCTCACAACAAAAAGAAATATGTAGAAAATATATATGTAAAGACCACTGAACCTCAACTAGATAAAATGCTGGTTTAATGAAATAAATGCAATAGTGAGTGCTTTCACAGTCAAGCTGCTTCCTCAGACAATTTAAACTGACAAATTCAAACATTTAAATACACTCCCCACACAATGACATCACATCAATTCAACATTTAAAGATACAACATCAAAAATGTGTGCATCAAGAATATATATA
>NC_056725.1:700820918-700830918 GCF_019279795.1 Protopterus annectens | reverse complement strand
TTTTCTAGGATTTAACCATACAAGTAATGTCAGTAATGAAAAAGGCACACCAGAAAGGATACTCCAGGCAAGATCACTGCCTTTTGATTTCCACTGCATTACAGTCCACCAACAGCAATTGTTGCAATCTAGATATTGGAGGGCATTCATTCATTCATTCATTCAAATTTATTTGTTAATTGGATACTTGAAGTGGGTCTTGGACCGTTTTTCAGCCATGATCCATTTTGCAAAACAAGAGTATATGCAAAATACAGACAGGTAGAGAGAGACAGAAAGACAGATATACAGATTGATAAGTAGGTAGGTAGCGCATTAGAGTTAGGGTTGCCACCTGTCAGGAATTTTACCTAAAAGTCAGAAAATCAAGGTCACTGTCAGAAAGTCTAGAAATCAGGGTCTCTGTCAGGAAATCCAGTTATGGTGATTACATTCTGAGAGCTAAAACATTGGTGAAATACATTTGCTAAAATGTTTATTGTAAATAAACTGCTATGGCTTATGCTTGTGTGTGTGTGTGTGTGTGTGTGTGTGTGTGTGTGTGTGTGTGTGTGTGTGTGTGTGTGTGTGTGTGTGTGTGTGTGTGTGTGCATTTGTGTGTATTTGTATATAAACGAACAAGAAGTTGGATAAAATTTCTTTCCATTGCAGTCAAATATCAGCATTGCACACAGTAAGTGGCTATCTTTTGTGGTCTGGGTATGAGGTGTGTGAAAAGAACATGTTGTTGGTACAGTGGCCTAGTGAGTAGTGTTGCCATCTCACAGCATTTGTATCCCTGGTTGAGTTTTTGGCACAGGGATTGGTGTTCCATCTCACAGCATTTGTCTTCCTGCCTGTGTTTTTGGCACAGAGACTAGTGTTCTTTCTAACAATGCTAGTCTCCATGCCTGAGGTTTTGGCACAGGGGCTAGTGTTCTATCACACACTGTTTTTCTTCCTGTCTGAGATTTTGGCACAGGGACTGGTGTCCCATCTAACAGCATTTGTCTCCCAGCTTGAGGTTTTGACACAGGGATGTGTGTTCCTTTTCATAATGTGTTCGCTTGCCTCCCTGCCTAAGTTTTTGGCACAGGGACGAGTGTTCCATTATACACTGTTTGTCTCCCTGTTTCCATTTTTCTCACAGGGTCTAGTGTTCCATCTTGCAACATTTGTCTCTTTGCCTGAATTTTTGGAAGAGGGACTAGTATTCCATCTGCCATTATTTATCTCCCTGCTTGAATTTTTGGCACAGGGGCTAGTGTTCCATCACACACTATTTGTCTCCCTGTCTGAATCTTTGGCACAGGGACTGGTTTTCCATATCAAAGCAGTTGTGTCCCTGTTTGAGTGTGTTGTGTCTCTCAATGTTTGTCTCCCTACCTTAAGTTTTGGCATAAGGACTAGTGTTCCATTTCACACTTTTGTCTCCTTGCTTCCATGTGTGGCACAGGGACTGGTGTTCCATCTCTCAGTATTTGTCTCCGTTCTTGACATTTGGGCACAGGGACTAGTATTTCATCTAACAGTGAGTGTCTCCTGCTTGCGGTTTTGACACAGGGAGTAGTGTTCCATCACATACTCACATATGTGTGTGTATATGTGTGTATATTTGTTTGTGAAAAAAAATAATATTGGTGGATGCATATGTAAATCTCATAGCATTTGCCTCCCTGCCTGAGTTTTTGACTCATGCACTAGTGTTCCATCTCAAAGTGTTTGTCTCCCTGCTTAAATTAAAAATGATGTATAAAATGCATCCCAGAACATTTAGACCTTCAGAGCTTGTGGGGGCTGTCATTCGTGGCTGTATAAGTGGTTTAGTAGGGTTCTGTCCTGTGTGTCCCACTTAGTCTGAAACTGACCCCATTCAGAAATGGGCATCACTGTAGTTTGTGTGGGGTTGAGGATACTGTGGTCATTATTTCTTTAATTTTCCTCAGTTTTATTTCTCCAAGTGTTTTCTGTTTATAATATCGTGGTGGAGATGGACACTATTCCAAATTCAGGGCATGATTAGAGCTCACTAATGTAGTATTGTGTCAATCATTGATGTTAGCCAAGAGTACTCGTCTCAGCACCTGCAGTATGCCTGGAATTGTCTCTTCCTGTATTTCATATAGGGTTACATATTATAAAGTACAACTGCAAATTATTTTTAACTAGACCCACTGCTCCTAGTACTACTGGAACTGTCTGGGTATCTTTCTTTACATTGGTCGTATTTCTGCCTGCATATCGTGATTTTTTAGCATATACGGATATTTTATGATTTTGTGTCTTTCTTAAGACACTGTAATCAATGGTTGTTGTAATTTCAATAATCAATGCTACTTTTGTCTTTTTTTCATGTACTACTATATCTGGGTTTCTTGCATCTAGTTTTTGAATTGTTGGTAATGGGTGATCCTATCTGATATAAACTTCATCATTCTCTATAATGCTGTGTGGTTCATGTTTTTAATCTCTCTCAGCTACTTCTATATTGTAATGTTTGCACATTCCACAGTGCAACAGTCTTGCCACATTATTATGCATTTCAGTGTAGAGGCCATCTGTCATGGGTGTATCACACTCAGGAACAACATGTGTAACTGTTTCCAGTTCTCTTTTACAGAACCTCCATTTTTTTGTTTCTCTAATCATTTCAATGGACTTTATAAACCAACCTTTACATAGCTTTTCATGTTTTGGTTTCCACTTCTCCTTAACTGTTCCTGTGTCAAATCTTGGACAACATGATGTCATTCCAGGAGATCTTTCTACTTGCCACTATATTTATGGCTTTTCCAATGTTTTCCTTCTCACCTGATGTTTTTCCTTATTTTCTTTCTTTTGTTCTTTTTTTTGGCACATTCATTTCTGGTTTGATTTTTGTCTACTTCTGGTTTGATTTTTGTCTACTTCTGGTTTGATTTTTATTACTTCTACTTCTGGTTTGATTTTCATTCTCACTTGATATTGAAATTCTTCTGCTAAACTAAGCAAAGATGCCGTCTTAGACTTCTTTTCCTTTTAACTATGTTTGGATCTGATGAGGTCAGCAGATATTTATGCAGTCCATGATTGCAGATCTATGCATGGAGTCATTTTTGAGGAGGCCCATACCTCTGATCACTCCACAGATATCATTTGATAAGCATGAAGCATTGTTCTTGTTTTCATCTCCAACAGATTCAGTACGTTTTGGGGCCAGTCAATCTCCCCAAAACTGTAGGTTAGAACAGGAAGAACAAATTGATTCGTAGATGTTAAGGCAGTTTTCAATATTAGTTTTAGCTTTGTTCTTTACATTTATAACAACATTTCTTGTTGTTCCCAAATATTTATACACATTTATCAAGACCAAGACCTAACAACATCTGAGACAGTTTTAATCACTTATAGTTGTGCTTTCAACCTCCTCATCTGATGAACTATACAGTTTGAAGTCATTCACTAACAGTAGGTAACAAACCTTTAAACAAGGTTGTTTTCTGACAGCTAAATTGTAACCATAGCCTAATCTGTTAAGTAAACAGCTTAATGAGTTAAAGGCAAGACAAAACAGCAGCAATGACAAAGAGTCACTCTGGAATATCCTCTTTGATTTTTTCCCCTGGGATAATAGTTTGTCCTTTGTCAGAACTCAGGTGCAAAGTGGTTTGCTATTCTTTGTTGATCACTGTAATGTAATTGATCAATGTAGGATGTATCTTAGGTATCTGTAAGCATTCCTTTTTCCACCAATATGGGATACTTTCAAATGCTTTTTTGTAATCCATATTTCATGCCATACTTAAATTATTCCCTTTTTTTACAGTTCTCTATTTTGGCTTTATTTAGCAACAAATGATCCTTTGTTCCATGTGGCTTTTTTTTTGTTACCCTATTGTTCTATTGCCATAATCATTTTTTTCTAAATGACTAAAAAACCTCTGTCTATATCAGTTCCAGTATATAATTTGCATATTGTCAACAGGCACATTATTGATCTATAGCTCTAAGGATCGCTTGTAGGTTCACTCTTAAGGAGGAGTACAGTTTTTCCTGTTGTTAACCAGGTTGATGTTTGTTTGGGATGTGCAAACAAGTAATTCTTACTCAGGGATAAATCTTTGTGCAAAGACATTAATGCTTTTAGCCAAAAATTAGTTACTGTGTCTGGGCACGGGGTTTCCTTTTAGGAGCTTTTCTTAATTTTGTCTCAGTTTCTCTTGCTGTTACTTCATCACATTTCATTTCCTCTACATTAGAGCTCCTTACTTTTCCATTTAATTATTCTGTCTATTCAGCATATTTATGTTCAAAAGAATCTTCATAAATACTTCTCCAAAACAAATCTATTTCTTATTTTTTTGGTAGTCTATCTGTTTCTTTTAGTTTGTTTCCAAATTCTCTAAAAAAATCTTTTTGAGTCATCAATGAATTGTTTGTTTTGTATTTTTCCTTTATATGTATCTGCATATCTTGTAAGTTTTGTTTTGCCTCTGCTGATATTTTTAGTTTATTATTTGCAATTGTGCATGATAAATCCAGTTCTGTTTTGATATTATGGATTGCTTTTTCCACATCTATCTTTCTAAGTATTTTTGATGATCTTTTCCCTTTTCTATATTCTTCTAACAGTGATACTTCTTGTCCTAATTGTTTATAATTTTCTATCAAACACAAATCCCCTGAATCTGGACAAAGTAACCAACGATAAAAGTATAATGTTCCAAAAAAGCCACCAACTCATTGGAATACACATGGCAAAACAACACTTTAATAAAAAAATATATAAAAATATATAAAAGATGTGAGCGCTTTCACAGAGTCCTCTCTGCTTCCTCAGACATACTACAGTAACTGCTGCTCTTGTTTAAATAATGATACATCTGTGTCAAAGTGCATTAGCGATGCATGTTATAAAGGAGGGAACCACACACACCTTCAAATTTCTAGTGTTACAGATTATACAAGAAAATAAAAGAGGTGGGAACATGAAATAAGACCGAAGCCTCAGAACAAGAATGGATAATTAGATTTCAGGATGACAGACCACCTGGACTAAATAGTAAGGTTTCACTGAAACCTTTTCTCAGGAACAGGGCTTGGAAACATTGATTATTATGTTTAGTCACATCTTTTAACATCTATACATATATTCTACTGTTTTAACACTATCTAACTTTATAGAGCAAGCTTTTACAGTTTTTTACATACATTTTTAGTCCATTATTTATATGATTTGATTGTTTATATAGTGTATGTCTTTTTAATTTTTATTTTCAAGATACTGTCAACTGATTGGATTTGACGCAGATGTATCATTATTTAAACAAGAACAGCAGTTACTGTAGTATGTCTGAGGAAGCAGAGAGGACTGTGAAAGTGCTCACATGTTTTATATATATTTCATATATTTTTGCTATTTTTTATTAAAGTGTTGTTTTGCCGTGTGTATTCCAATGAGTTGGTTTATAGTTTTCTGTTTTATTTGTTCCCTTCTTTCTTTTGTTACTCTACATTTTTGTGTTTACGCTTTATCCATATTAGTTTAGCAGTACAGTAATATATTCAATCGATTTCTGTTATGCCAAGTGAATTTCTGTTAATAGTCCTGATTACTGTGTTCATCTGTTTACCAGTCTTCTCACATTGTGGATCTTACTTACTTTCTGTAATCTATTTCTTTCATCTACGTTAATATGTTTACTATCTCTATTAAATCAAGCAGGTTTTCCCTTAAATCTTTTTTTCTGGATTGAGAGCACCTTCTTTGTTCTCTGTTTCCTGTGAGTATTCTACAGAAAGTTCCAAAAAATCTTTCAGTGACATAATCTCTTCAAATGTACTATGCTACCTCTGCTGCTCCTCCTTCACATGGGGGCCCATTACCTATTTCAAAGTCGCCACTGCTTGCTGCTCCTTCCCTTGCTGTGCAACTTTAACTGGAGTTTCATACTGGTCTCCTACAGAAGGCTTCAGAACATCATCATGTGGAAAATCTTCTTCAGATGCCTCCAGCTCCACCTGTTGCTCTTTGATCGGGGGCCCATTATTCCATCATGCTGCAACATTGCCTGTTGGATTCTCCACACTAAATCTTTCACTTTGCAGGTAATCCATAACTTCAGGTTCTATTTGTTGAACTTCTGCTTCACTAATCTTCTGTTTTACATTCTCTCTTTGTGATCTTATTTTCTGTATTGTGAAATGTTCCATAACTCGGTGTGTTTGCCTGCATTTCTCTTCAAATATCTTTGGAGCTGCCATTTTGTATTGGTTAGTTTGGCTTTCTCCTTTGCATAAATATTGCAACATACCAAATCTTTTCTTCTTTCCCATGTTCAGGTTTCATTTTTTACCTTTCAAAAATCTTTGGGTTTTGTTCTTTATATGGCCATACTTCCTCAAGCTCTTCTTTTTCCAGGCGGCCCAAAATGTCTTTGTCTATGTAATGTTTTTTGTGGATCTGTTGTATTAATCAATGCAAATGTTTATTTGAAGCTTTTGACAGTTTTTCTTGTACAAGTATTTTTCTGCCATCTAATTCCTCTCTTAACCTTTCCAAATATCTTCTATCTGGAAATTCTGGTCGTATTGCATAATAGAATCAATACAGAATGTCTTCCTTATCCCCAATAGTCCCCTTGTCATATTTATGGCTCTTTTTTGGCCTGTCAATTTTTGTGGTTTTCGTGGACTACTGCTTCCTTCTACAACAGGGGGCCATCCACCCCCTTTGCCTGGGCTAACCCTGTTTTAGGAATACTTCTGAATCCTGAGGATTCTACACTGTCTTTTTTTCCAGTCCTGACACAAATGTGTATACCACAAATGTTTTTTTTTATCCTTGGATCTGTCTACCCAACTGTCTTTTTTATTTTTTTACTCTTGGTTTCTCCATGATATATAAATACAGTCTATATAGCAGTGTTGCCTTGGTGAGATTTTGTGAAAACAAGGTCCTTCGCATGAAGGTGATCATCAGGGCATGAGAATGGCTTCAAGTTCTAGTCATACCACTTTCCTTTTCTTACTGATTTCTTTTCTCCATTCGGGTCCCTTCAGAGGTGTGCACACAGGGTCACTATAGGGTGTTTGCTGGCTGGGGACAGTGTGCTCAGTCTTTCTTTAACTTTCCTTAAATTCACACTTCAGAGATATGCACACAATATTGCTATAGCTTGCCAATGTACTTTGTAAAAGCCAAAAAGTTGGAATTAATTACTATGAACGTCAATTTTTTTGCCTACTTTCTTCCCCATTGAAATCAGATTTTTACACAGAAGGCTATATTATGGGGGTAGGGGAAGGAGGCATGCTATACATGTGCAAGTAACATCAAAATGTTGAAATATGTGTTTGCTTTTGTAGTAGTCTTATTTGTTCTTTCACTTTCATCCTAGTTTGACTTCATAGAAGTACATAGAAGGTGTCTCTCTCTTTTGGGGTTAGGGCTGAGGAGGCATGCTGTGTAGATTAATGACAGCAGCAACTTGCAATATATGAGTGTGGCCATTTGTCCTCTCACTTTCATTTGAATTTATTACCAATGGGCTACACAGAAATTGACTTATCCTTTTGGGAGGTGAGGTGGAAGGCATTCATTCCAGATATTATGTATCTGCCCTTACAGGTATTTTTTTCTGTTTACTGGTAAATATTGTCATCAGCTTTGAGCATTAAGCCTTGGACATAACATCATTGATCCTAATGTTGTAGAAAAAAGCCCTAACATGCATTTCAGAGCATTTATAGTAGCTCCATGGCTTTTGGGGACCTATCAGCTCACAGCCTCCCCCCACCAGCTTAGTTGCATTCTACATAGTTATTACAGTGCAGTCTTGGCCTGTTAGGATATGTTGAAAGGGTAAAGGAAAATGCTGAGAAGTAAGTCAAAGTGTGAGAATACAAAGCAAAAGTAATCTGGATAATAGGAGGATGCACAGATGGGAGAAAACCAGGCGTGTACTGGGGTGTGTGCTAGGGTGACTGGTGGGGGCATGTCATGGAACATATTGCCTAGAGCTCCATATCTTTTAAGGCTGCCCATGTAATCACTCTATATGGCATTTAAAAATTGGTTCTTCTTGGCATGGCTTGCTCAAAGGGATGTGTTTTTCTTATGCAGGGGATATGGTGCATTTGTCAGGAAATGAAAGGATATGAAGGTAGTAACCCTAGTTAGAGTAGCTAATCAACTAATATGTTGTTTAGAGGTGAAAACAGTGAGTTTATATTCCCAAAGAACCTCTGTTAATCCTTTTGTGATTATAGGTTAACACGTTCATAAGAACTAGGGTATTGATCCGTGAGACTCTTTAAAAACGTAACCATACATTCCAATGAATTTTTTAGCCCGTATAGTTTAACTAAGAAAACCCAGAGATGAGCAGAGCTTTTACATACTATCCCTATCCATGAGGGCCAAGTGTTAAAAAAAACGGGTGGATGGGAAGTTACCCATCCATTCGTCCAGATTACATTTGAACAGTAAAAGAGAAGTACTTTGTTTTAGGTGTAGAGAAAGGCAATTACAAATAGGTGGTATTCACTGTAGTACATATCTGTCCTTCCAACATGTCTGTCTTAAGTTCTAAAAAAGATTTAGATGTCTTGAGCAGGTATTTATGTCCCAACTAGACTTGTGAATGTGCTGTAGAGGCTCTGTACACAAGGCAGGATTGCCTCTTAGTAGCCTGTATGATGCCAATGTACAAGGACAGGGCTTTGAAATGGGCCACATAATTTTTATGATTTAGCCTCTTTATTTTCTTAGTAAGAAAGCACTGTGGGCATTCAGGTTGTGTCAGATGTTTGGATAGGTATATATTGAAGGGGGCATTATGCTAAGCGATCATCCTGATGAGTGCAGGATACAGTTGAATGATTATATCCGTGAACCTGGATGGCAGCCCCTTAGTAATAACTGGTGACTAGTAAAGCAGATCAGCTTTTACTTTGAGCCTGTCAGTGGATGAGTACACAAACTGCTTCTAGACAGCAACTGTTGTGTGAGCTACTCATGTTGACTGCATTTGTTCTCAGTTCTTATATTAGTGGCACTAGATATCACAGTAGGATGAAGGTGTTCAGCTCCTATGACTATGTAACACTGTCAGTATTAGGCACTGCTCAAATTCCTAATCTGAAACAGATTTCTGCAATGCATTAATGCAGCAGATATGATCTTTTTAGAAAGACCACCTCTCCTAATTTAAATTAACATAATACTATGACTATAGGGGCAGCACGATAACTTAGTTGTACCCTCTCTACAGCTTCACAGTTCTTAGTTCATTTCTAAACTCTGTTCACGGAGTTGAATTTTGCATCTTCTCCTTGTTCTATGTGCATTCTGCTTTGTGTACTCCAGTTTCCTCTTATTTCCTAAAAACATACTGCTTGACTGGATACCTTAAATTGTCAATTGTCTATATATGTTGGGTTTTCCCTTGCAGTATAGGTTTTGCCTAAAATGATTCTGAGGACCAATTCACTTTCTTGGTTAGCAAAAAATTAAACTAAATTGAAAATAAAAACAATGTGAAAAAAGTTATATTAAAAAGAAATGTCCCAATGTTAGTAATGAGCAGAAAATAATAGCCATAAAAATGTGATATTTTAGCAGTGTGTAAAAGTAATGTAGCCATAAGGGTGGACAGGTGTAGGTTTGAGAAGAGGAGAGAGGGAGGGTTGCCCCTACCTGGTTCCCTGTCCCTGGGGGGCACATCTTTCTCATCACCTTCTGTTCTTTTACAAGCAGATTCACAGGCTCACATTATTTGTTTGTTTATTTATTTGCTTTTATTGTCTCTTTTAACTTCACTGGGCTTGGCCTATTTTCAGGAAAGACATGACATGTATTTATACTGATTAGACATGATTTGGCCAGGACACAAAGGAAATTCCTGTGTTTATTTTAGTTTTATATTTTTTAATGTTGTATATGAATAAAGTACTCCCTACTCTTTTTGCTAAGCAATATGGTATCTTTTCTCTCTATGTCATCTACACAAACTGAGACAAATGAGACCTTGGTGTAATG
>NC_056725.1:700785918-700815918 GCF_019279795.1 Protopterus annectens | reverse complement strand
AAAATAAAACTTACAAAAATGTCTTACTTTACAAAAATTGAAAAATACTCCTTGATATCTGAATACCTCCATTTGAATCACAGAAAACTGAAGACTAAAAATGTGAACTAAGATGCCATATGTGACAGCAACTACTGATGGGATATTTAAGCTTTTAATGCTGAGCATTCTCAGGTCTGTCCCTAGAAAATTCTCTGTTTTGGGTTATTTTAGTTCTTTGATTTAAAAGCCTTATACCTCAAAAATATTTCTACGATTATTCACAAAGCTTTCAATGAATGCTACTAGCATAAATATCTATAACCACCATTATACATAAACTTCTAACTTCAAAGAAGACAAAGGAGAAAGCATGTTGAATTTTACTGAAAAGATCAACTGTTTAATGTAATTTTTACGCCTCAGTGTATAGTCATATGAAACACTCCTTTCAAGTCTGAAATTACAGCAACATATATTTATGGATTTATTAACTTTTTGTTATTTTAATCTGAAGAGAACTAAAAGCTATGTCATTTGTTTTGGGGTGACTATTTTGTAAGAGTCAGTCTATCAATTAATAAGGCCATTCTTGCCTGAATTCCAGCCTAACTTCAACAGAGACTCTCTCTCTACTACTGAAAAATATTGTTGTGAAACTTTCCAGACAAGTCCCTTTAATGATCCCTCTTCCATTTTGCTTTGCACAGCCCAATAGTTTTTTTTACAAAATGTAAGCAAGAGAATCTGAAATATGGATATACCTCTTACTGCATTTAAAATAGGCACATTTTGCTAAAACATACAAAAATGACAGAAAATACTACTTTTCCTTAGATTACATGATTCTGACAAGAGTACTGTTGCTACCTAGCAATAAAGGATCATTTCTGTATTTCTGTAAACATATGAAGAATTATAGAAAATGTGTCATAATATTGTATCATGACCCAGATACAAGAAGCACATAGCTGATAATAACAGTTGTAAACACACATACACAATTTTACCTTCTTGTAATGCAGTCTACTACACAAGAGTCTAAAGCAGGGAAGATAGGGTCATAAGTCCAATGACAAAAAAAAAACATCTGTTCAAGAGAAATAAACAGATTTTTTATTTGTGATATAATGATGACACACTACGGAAGTGTTATAGGCCATTTTTGTACTCGGCATACTGAGCAGACGTTCACCTCAGAAACCACAGTAGAAAATTATTAATGCAAAAATGTCAGACTAGCAGTAAAGTCTCATGAACTAAAGCCATTGGGTCCTGTCTTTGAAAGGCTGTCTCTCTCTCTCTCTCTCTCTGTCTATCTCTCTCTCTCTCTCTCTCTCTTCCTGTCTCTCTCTGTCTCTCTCTCTCAATGTGTCTCTGTCTCTCTCTCTCTCTCTCTCTCTCTCTCTCTCTCTCTCTGTCTCTCTCTCTCTCACTCTGTCTCTCTGTCTCTCTCTGTCTCTCTCTCTCTCTCTGTCTCTGTCACAATTTGAGATATCATTACAAACATTTCAACTAACAACAGCAAAGTATTCAGCTACAAATCATCCTTAAAACTGTGATTCAGACCTTACAGCTTCAGGTGCAGCACACCGTTAAATTTAACTCCACAGCTTTAGCCGCATGAAAACATGACATTTTATACACTTATGCTATAGGTTTGATGATGAAATACATAGGATGTTTACTTCTGACTGAAAGGGAATAGTAGTACATGTATATTTTAGAGATTAATTTCATCTGGACTTTTATGCAAAGGTCAAATAGCCTCCAAACTGAAACTGATCACAGCATTGGATTGTATCAAAATCCTCTGAAAAACTGAATTCACCAGTTTCATATAAAAATGCCATACAGTGGCACAGCAGATAGCATTGTCATCACAGAGCAAGAGATTCCCCGATTTGATTTTTGTCTGGGGTCCCTTCTGTGGTAAGTCTGCATTTCCTCCCTTCGTTTGCTTTTTTTCTCTAGGTGCTCTGGTTTTCTCCCACATTGCAAAGACATCCAATAGTTGGATTGGACAATCTAAATTAGCCATAGGTGCGTGTGTGTGTGTGTGTGTGTGTGTGTGTGTGTGTGTGTGTGTGTGTGTGTATATGAATTACTGCAGTCATGGCTAGCCACCCAATGCTGTAAACCTTGGCTCTAGATAATTGTCACTGTTGAAGTGACATGCCGAACCCATGTGCAAATCATAAAAAAGGGTTGTGGATGAATGTCAGTTCCTCCAATGACCATTTTCAATAAAAAAAAATCAAGGAATTCTAATAAGGTATTTGGGTACAAAATACAAACATAATGACCCAGGGAAATGGAATCCTTCTGAGATGGTGCACTACCTTTGATTGTGAAAGAATCACATAAATATAATGGCCACATTGTTCATCCACAGATACTTTCCCTCCCAAGAGATCCTGTAGCAATCACTTGCTTTCATATATCACCTGCCACATAAAAAAAAGATAGCTGCATTCACTGTACTTCTGATGTCTCATTGAGAAAAAACAAAATAACATCCACAATAATATGTTTCATCTTGCTGCTATAGGCTACCCCAAGCTCACATCCATTGCAATAACAATTAAATTAAAAAAATGAATAGAACTGTAGTGTGATATGGATATGTATACTGCTGCCCCTACCCAGAGACTTGTTGAATTTTCTGGCAGAAAAAGGGAAAGAACATCAACTCTTGGTAATATACTTCAGCTTGAAGCTTTCAGAGTATAACATCCATCCTCAACCAGAAAAATGTTCAGCAATTATCACTTTAATAGGATCAGCTTCTGCCCTCCATTTATTTTCTTCTGACTACTTCTCAAATCTCTTAACTTTCCATCTCCAAAATGTCACACAGTGGTGGGACCAATGATCAAAATGCAGATTGCACGAATACCAACTAACAAATTTAGTTGGGAAGTTCATAGCTTGGAAATACATTTCTTCATACTTATTAAAAGTTGTTTTGATGAGGTAAAATGATCCAGTATTACTTACTATGGCTATTTTGTTTAAAAAATCATCACTAACAACAATAATAATTATTATTAACTGGAGTTACAGCCCCTTTTCAGGGCTGGCCTGGGAGAAATATCTAGTTAAGTGACTTGCTCAAGGTCACAAAGTTGGCAAATGAAGGCTGAGAAAATCAAATCTAGTAGCACAAGAACTACAGCTCCTAGCCTTAACCCCCTGCACCAACGCCTAGATGGAATTAAACTGTGGCAGACCTCATCAGTATAGAACAGTACGAAACATGGAATTTTAAACATTCAAAATGAGGGACAGTCATAGTTGAAAGATATCCTTTCTTTCCTTCCTAAGCAGGTATCTTTTACTGATGTTCAGTTGTGATCGCCAAAAGAGGTAAAAAAACAGCTACAGAAGTGTTTGCTGCTGCATATGGCTGAATGTGCTACTACAGTATACCATATCTCTCAACTGTCACGGATTTTGTGGAATGTTTCTGATTATCTGGTAAATCAATGAGGGTCACAAAAGTATCAATAATGCCAGATGTTAGAGTTTCATACTTCTTATTGTGTAGTTCTATTGTGTTATTCTATTAACATTTTAAGTAAATTGGAGTATTTTTTTACAAAATGGCTGTGATTTTGGGTTTTTATTCTGCCATTATTTTTGGCTATGTTCAGAATTCTTGAACAAAGTTGAAAGGTATGCAGGAACTATAACCCTCAAACAATACCTCTACAACTATTCCCCTCAAGTATCCCTGATTTTGCCTCATATTTTCCTCATCTGTGATTTATACTGAGGATTTCAGATAAGTAAGTAATGCCTGACATTATAGTTTCAAACTTCACAATAGTTCAGAAAATACATATTGGTGCAAAACATGTTGCTTTATTAACTGTTTAAGTGAATTAGAGTAACAATTAAAAATGTATCTCATTTTGTACCCTATTATTTCTGGCTATGTCCAGAATTCTTGGCCAAATGAATTCAGTGGTAAGTGACCTCCCCTTGTTGATCATGGCAAAAGTAAATTAAAAAAAGTGTAGTGTCTGCTTTTACTAGTGCCCACAATTTTATTTGGTTTCCTGACACAATTTAAATAAAAGGCAAGTGCGTGCAAAGGGAAAACCATCCCAGAAGATTTGTAGATCTACAAGTCTCAGTGGTCTCCAGTCACATGACTCCTAGATTGCTGATTGCAAGGAACTACACTGTTATTAAGTGACTAGAGGTTACTAACTCAGAAAGCACTATACAGGTACTTAGACTGTAAGTAACAGGATTTGGGCTGGCTACCCTTACTCGATTACTATGATTTGAAAAAAACAGTATATATATATATATATATATATATATGTGTGTGTGTGTGTGTGTGTGTGTGTGTGTGTGTGTGTGTGTGTGTGTGTGTGTGTGTGTGTATATTTTTACTGGGGCTCTAGATTTTACAGCTGGGATGTGCTGCAATGTGCCAAAGTGTAATACTAGCTATCTGTCCAGGTACTTTTCGTCATTTGTCCAGGACTCTGTTAATCCCATTACATTAGGTTTTCTGCTGCTCTGACTGCAGGTCTCTCATTTCATTATGTAACTTTCGTGCATCGCTTAATACTGCTGTCCATCACTCTGACCTGGCTAGCGGCTTTTGATCTCCTTTTGATCTTCCTGCTCTGTTCTTGTTCACTCCCCCTTCCATTCCACCTTATCATTGTCTATTTTAATTATCTAGCTATCTATATGTTAACTGGGTAGACAGGCTTGTCCAAAACCCCCTTTAAGACCTAACCCAAACCCATTTCTAAGCTAAAGGAAACTATGTATTAACAATAAAAGTGAAGGTTTATCTGTTTTCAAGAACTTTTTAAATATGAAACCACATACATATGCCCATGTAGTAACCCAGACTAATCCTTCCACCACTTTCTCTGAACCCTACCTACATAACCTTTTGCAATTTAATTCCAGTTCTCTCTATGCCTTAGAGAGTAGACCTAGCTATACTAATTTTCGTCTTTGCAACTCTCTCTTATACATGATCCTCTTCTAACTATGTACTTGCATAGCTTGCTGCTTGCAGCATTAACTTGCTGTCACATATAAATATCTATATCGGCATTCTTTTTTTTTTCTCAAAAATCTCTTTATTAAATTATTATTTACTAAACATAACATCAGATCTATATAAACCACATATTATAAACTTTTAGATAGGAATTTGTTAAAGTTATACAAGCTTATATAGGAGAGCATAGAACTAAAAATATCAACTAAACAACTATAACTATATACAACATGTAAGAGAAATGGTAACCATAGGAAATATTATTATAATGTATTTAAAACTCTAGAGAGATTTAAAAAAGCAAGATTGAGGGTAGTAAAAAAAATATGCAACATACCAACAAGACAAGACCACTAATCACTGTTAATGATAAATAACACTTTGTCAATTGCTTTATTGTTAAAAGCTATTTTTTTAGGACTCTTTGCCAAAGTTTTATGTGCCGCAATATAAGAGTGAGCTAAAGATCTAAAACCATTCCAATTTAATTTGGTGCGGTCAAGCCAGTTTTTTGAAATGTAAAATTTTATCAATGAGCAAATATAAATAATCACATGTGTATCTAGTTTAGATAACTGTAGTATAGGAATATGAAGGATAGCTAATTCCCAAGTTAAAGTGGATTTGTGGTATCCCATTCTCTGTAGTCTCACTCTCAAAGAAGTCCAAAGTTTATGTGAATGATTGCAAAACCACAAAATGTGTAGAAGATCCGCTTTCGGAAAAGCATAGCATGGACATGAAGAAGACTTACTAGCATTGAATTTGTTGAGTTTAGAGGGTGTGAGATACGCATTATTGTTGATCATCAGTTGGGTATAAAACAATTTTTAAAAGGTGAATAATCTAGAGTGATCTTAATAGCGGATATTTTCTGATCTACTGATAGATTAGGGTTGTGTTCATCCCAAAATTGGAAAAGAGACATTGGGAATCTTGTATTAAATTACTTAATAACTTGTATGATTTGGATAGCATTTTATTAGGAAGCAAAAGTGTTTGGATTATCGTGTCTAGATTATTAAGATCTTGTTTCTTCGGATTTATATGGTCCAATTTAGTCAAAGCTAATTCTCTTAATTGACGTAAAGTTGTGGTATAAGTGAGATTAACCTTAAGTAACTTACGTATATCTGACAAAGGTTTATCTTTATAATTCAAAAGATCCCAAACCTTGAGATTTTTGATTCGGGGAAATTTTGTGAGATCAAAAAGGTTATCATTTAATTTAAAGTTTGGATTTAAGTGAAAAGGCTGAAGTACATGTGAGACAGCATCTAGGTTAATGAGTTTCAAAGTCTCTTGGAAAGCTTTTGCTTTATGTTTTAGGAAATTAGAAATTTTAAGAGTGTTTATGATATCCATAGGTAGGAAAGGAAGAACTGCAGGATTAATATTTTTGGATATAATGTATTGATGCCATAATTTCACCCAATTGGGATAATGATTGTAATTAGAAGGATTCATTCTGGAGATAACTAAAAGTTTGTTAGCTGAAATAATTAGATAATATAAATAAAAGTTAGGCAAACCCAACCCTCCCTTATTTTTATGTATTGTCAATTTGGAGTAAGAAATCCTAACGGATCTAGGATACCATATAAATTTGGCTAATTCTTTATTAACTTTATCAAAAAAATTTTTAGGAATAATTTGATCTGAGGAATTAAATTGAAAAAGAAGTTTGGGCAAAATATTCATCTTAATTACAGCAGCTTTAGATAAAAGTGATAAATTTAGAATTTCCCATCTGCGTAAATCCAACAATATTGAAGACCATAGCTTAGCTAAGTTATTTTGAAATGTGGATAAGCTGTTATGTTCAAAATGGATACCTAAGTATTTAACTCCATACATACTTTTAAAAGGGGAGTCCTGAAAAAAATATATCTTATGAGCTAAAGGGTTAATCGGGAGAATATGGGTTTTATTTGAATTAATGTGATAATCAGAGGCTAGTGAAAATAAATCTAGACAGTTAATCAGTTTTTTTAACATCAGTAATAGGTGTTTGAAAATAAATGACAAGGTCATCCGCAAATGCTGACAAAAGCAGATTTGTATTTAATAATCTAGGAATTTTATGAAAAGATTTTTGTGCTAGATAAAGTAATAAAGGCTCAATATATAAATTAAAAAGAAATGGAGAAAGCGGGCATCCTTGCCTTGTACCACTAGTAATTTTAATCGGTTTAGATGTACATCCATTTATATGCAATATGGTAGAGGAGTCTTTATATAACATTCTAATGAAATTTATAAAAGTAGTAGGTAGATTAAAACAAATCATAGTTTGAAATAAAAATTCCCAATTCACTCTGTCAAAGGCCTTCGAAGCATCAAGAAACAATGCATAGAGAGGGTTCTTATTAAATTTGGTGAAATGTATTATGGATTCTAAAGTTAAAGTATTATCCCATGCATGCTTATGGGACATAAAGCCTGATTGCTCTGAAGAAATTATAAATGGTAAAACCTTTTTTAATCTATTAGCAAGGATAGAGGCTAAAATTTTAATATCTATATTAATTAATGCAATGGGCCTATAATTGTGTGGATCTAATTTATCTTTATTGTTTTTCGGAATTAAAATGGATTTTGAAGTGTTCCAATGCAAATCGGAAATGTTATTAGTTTGTATATAGTTATATACTTTAAAGAGGAAGGGGACTAATTCTGTTTTGAAAGCTTTAAAGAATTCAGCTGTGTAACCATCAGGGCCAGGTGATTTACCATTTTTGAGTCTGTCAATAGACTCAGAAATTTCCTGAATAGTTAAAGGAGCTGATAGAGATTTCTGACATTCATCACTCAATTTGGGAAATACAATAGAACCCAGAAAGTCATTAATATGATTCTTAATTGTAGGATTAGGGGTCTTAGAATATAAGTCTGTGTATAAAGAAGTGAAAATTAACAATATATCTTTATCAGTACTATATAACTGTTTTTTGAATTGTATGGGCGATATCTTATGTCTGGTAAGGTTATTTTTAATTATCCGTGCAAGAGCTTTAGAAGGCACCTGAGCCCATTCAGAATAAGTAGCTAAAAGCTTTTGTTCTAATATAGAAAGATTGTGCTGATGTAAAAGAAGCAATTGCTTTTGAGAATCTATTAATTACTTATAAATTGAAGGAATAGGGTTCATTCTGTAATTATTTTCAAGGGATTGAATATTATTTTTAAGAAAAAGCTCTTTATTTCTATAATATTTTTGAGAAATGAAGCCTTACTAATAAGCATCCCCCTTATTTTAGCCTTGCATGCAGCCCATTGAATATCATATGGAATCTTAGTTGACTCTAGGTTTAAATCCATTTCCTGAATTATTTCGGAACATAATATTTTGATTTCCATATTAGATAGCAAATTATTATTTAATGTCCACTTACTGCATTTTGATGATAAAGGGGTATTTGAAGCTATGTATAAGTTTAACAAAATTCTTGAGTGATCTGAGAGAAACCTCGGCTCAATAGAAAAATTAGTTATAAAGTGAGATATGGTAGCTGATACAAGAAAGAAATCTAACCTTGACCATGTGTTGTAGCATTTTGAATAATATGTGAATATGTCTTTCTTAGTAGAGTAATTAGTGAATTGTAATGGGTCTATAAGATCAAGATCTAACATAAGTTCCTCAAGTGCAATGGATGCTTGATGATTATATGAGGACGAGTTACTAGTACGATCCAAAATTGGATTAATAATAGCATTCCAGTCTCCCCCGACTATGATATAATGATCTTTAAAAGATGACATAATATTATAAATCTGAAGAATGAAAATGTGTTGAAGATTACAAGGTCCATAGATGTTTAAGAATAAAAAAGGTTTGTCAAGATTATGTATTTTGGTAGTAAAGTAACACCATCTACCATTATTGTCGTAATCTTCCTCAATAATGACCCCCTGAAAGGTCTGTTTGATGAAAATGGCCACCCCTTTAAAATTAGAAGAATCTCCAGCCGCTATTATTTTTCTAATCCACCTTTTATTCCCATCTTTAAACCATTCATTTCTGGGTAAATGAGTTTCTTGTAAGAAACAAATATTGGCTTGGGATTTGAAAATTAAATGATGTATTAGAGATTTCTTAGCTTTATTATTCATCCCTCTCACATTCCATGAGTCAATGTTCAATAAACTCATCTTCTGTAAATCAGATTGTAAGGAAGAAGGAAAATGTAATATGTATCATTAGTATGCTGCACATAATATAAGATTCAATCCTACTAAATATAGTGTTTTGAGCAATATTTAGAATTAAGATTTTTATATATATTATTACAAGGTAATCCCTCAAGACTCCCCCGGTGCCTAACCACCCCCACTGACTTATAAAAGAAAAACAGAAATGATAAAATAAGAACGGTAAAAAACTGGTTACCATTATATCGTAAATACATAAAGTAGAATTACAAAAAGTCCTAATAAGGACTATTAACAAAATAACCAAACTATACATATTTACATAACTATAAATAGCAAGATGTCCAACCAGCATGAACCCCTACAGAAATATACTCCCATACTCCTATAAATCTATTTAAAATTATAATAGATACAAATAAAATCATGTATTTAGCTTTAAATTACATTAAAAATAAAAATATATGAATGTGACACTCCAGCTGTGACACACAAGCTATATTTATAACAATTCCTAAAACAGCTGTAGAATGTATCAATAAAGGAGAACTGCATAATAATAAGACATTACTATTATAAGTCTATCATTTCATTATAATAAAGAAAGAATTAACTAGCTTATGCATCCTATATGAATCATATTAGAAATACAATCTATATAATTTAAAAAACTAACTCACGCGTGTAAGTTCTTTATACACGCATATTAAAAGATGACAAGGCTAGAGGAATTAAATTTGCTCCAGACATTGAGTAAATAAAGTATTTACATAAGTTATCCTAATTTGTATTAAAAGATACTCCATAGAACAATATAAGCAATACCCCATCAATGTCCAGCAAGACATTAACATTGTGAGTTATTGTACCTCTATTGCCCGTAGCAACTACGGAAGTGAGCGAATGGTGAAAAATCTTATTGCTCAATACCAACTAAATAATGCACACGAGTATACAAAAAAGAGAAAAAAAAACATGTATGAAACATAGGTACAATCTGTCATTCAGAAAAAAGATGTCATAAATCCACAAGAGTGAATTTTAAAAAAAATTCTGTAAGTCTCGTCAAAGTGTCCAGTGATCTTCACATGCTTATACAGTTGAACTCGAAAAGATAAAGCCTGATTATTTGTTCGAGGATCGCCATTATGTACTTAAGAGGGTGTGTCGACTATCATGAAGCAACTCCCTGAGTATACCAGCATTTTAGATTGCCTCAGACTTGGAGACCGGATGTTAAAGGAAGCACTAAACAGACGAACCACTCTGAATCAGGCACTGCTGAACACACAATCTTCAACATTTCACACCTCGACCACACATCTGTGGTAGCAATATGACAAAACCATGCCTTGGAAAAATTAAATAGGTGAGTATTAGTATACCAAATGAAGTTTAGAGCGTAACTCACCCATCAAAAGACAAATGAAGCTGCCTCTGACTGTGAAGCTCTTTACTTCGTAGAGCTCCGACGATGCGCTACCATTACCTAGGAACCAGAAAAATTAATAGCCAGAAACCAATATCTCTCACTTACAAACAGACAGTATGCTATCTTTGTAGCATTAAGGCACTCAAACAAGAGCATGTATCATATGTAACATTGTTAGCATTTTACAAGGCTAAAGCGGGAGTCTCATTGAACAACTTCATAAAAATGCCTTTCGCTTCTTTAGGATCTTTTGCTGAATGTTTATTGTCTTTGTATGTAAATGTCAACGTGTTAGGGTAGCACATTTGGAATTTGATTCCACGTTTGATCAAGTCAGCACAAAATGGTGACAACTTTTGCCTACATATTTTTATTTGAAGAGGCAAGTCTTGTGAAAAAGACAGTTTGTGTTTGTTCCACGTAAAAATCTTCTTACTTCTTGCTGCAGCCAGGATTTTTTGAGTGTCCTGAAAATTTAGGAGTTTAGTATATATGAGTCTTGGTACTACAGAATCCTGATGAACATGCAGCGCTCTATGTGCTCTTTCGACAATCAGGGAATCAGGGCTTGACTCTTGATTTAACAATGCCCCAAAGATTTGTTTGGTAACTGTTAGGAGATTATTATTTTCATATATTTCGGGAAGCCCTCTTATTATTACATTGTTACGGCGACTTCTCGCCTCTAAGTCTAGTATCTTTGCCTGCATCTCCGCTAAAAGAGCATCTTTAGATTTTAAAACATTGTCTATGGAATCAACTCGCATTTCTATCACTTGGTTTTTATTCTCAAGAATGTCCATTCTATTTGAAATAAGTTTAAGGTTTGTACCAAATTCTGTGAGTTGTTCCGAAAAACCCTGAATGGCAGTTTGAAGAGGTTGAAGCGCTAACTTCAAATCTTCGAGATGGAAGCCAGTATCGTTTCTGTCCTTGGTGCTGGATTTACTAGTGTCAGAGATTTGTTTAGAGGTCTTTAAACGTTTTGAGCCAGTGTCTTTCTCAGGAGAAAGTATAGTGGAAATTTTTGCCTTAGTTGCTTGAGTTTCCATATTGTCTGAAGTACCAGCCATACCCACGAAACAAATTTGGCAGCCAAATAGATTGCACAGTTAAACTCCTTCTGTAAGCGCGTGGCAGGAGATTGTATAGACTAAAAAATATTTTGAAGTAAAATGAAGAGAAAATTTGATTGTATTTCAAAATAAACCCAGTCGGAACGAAGTATTAACGATCCTTAATCTTTCTATGTAGAAATCTTCAAGAAATAACAGCTATAAATATGTTTAAAAAGCCGGTAATTAACTGGGATGTGAGGAGCACCGGGAATAAGGGGCACTCTAGTCGGCAACCATCTTGGAATCCATATCGGCATTCTTTATATTTCTTATTACATGCTGCCTTAAAGTTGCTATGCTACTATAGGATAAATGGAATGACTCACTGCTAAACACTCTACCTAGAGCTGCTATATTTGCTAGTGTTTTTTTTTTCATTTCTCTTTCTTAATGGTGCGCCACTTTAAATTTGTTCATTGTTCAATCTCTTTTCTTATTATCTGCTACTTTAATACAAATTTTTGTCTATAAAACATTTGTATTCTTCACCTTAAAATAGTACTACACCTAAATCTGTTACATTTTTACTTATCTGTACCTGTAGTTGCTAATATTTTGCTTATGTGGAGCTTTTCTCTCTCTGGGCCTCTACTGAAAATGGACATATATCCATTTAGACTAGCCCGGTCAACAAATGTAAAATAAAATAAAATAAATAAACATACAATGTGAAATCTACACAAAATATGAGTCTATCAAAATAAGGAAATAAGACAGCTTAGGTCATTAAACACAATCCCATTACAAAAAGGCCACAGATAATATTTTTGCAGTCATATAATTAGTTAAGATGCTTTGAATCCTGCAAGTGTATTTTCATTTGGTACCTTAGTTGGTTCTAATAATAAAAGGGTAGAATGTTTTTCAGGATGTCATTTTCCCCCAAAACTAATCCAATTGGTGGGCTTTCCAGGCTGACAAGAGTTTTCATGTCTAGTTTTTAGAGAGTATACAGATGTTCTAATTAATTGTCATGATGCTAGAGAAGAACAGTTTTCAAATTTGATAAGTCTATAAATTAATCAGCAAAACTGTAGCATACTCTGTGCCAAATAACCAGTTTGCCTTTTGAATTAAGATATATTGTTAGCGCTTGTGGCTTAAAGGGAACATGAATCTGCAGATGTTTGTACCTGAGGCAGACACAGGTGCTGGATGCTAAACTCAGAGCAATTATAGGAAAGGTATATTCCACAATAATGATGAGAGCTCTTCTAGCTTTATGGGCCAGCAGCCTATAGAATGTATACAGGTCAGTATGGTTAGGAGAAGTTCTTTATGCACACCTATTAACATATAATGTTAATATTTTATTTTTAGAAATTATATTTTTATGGTGTTGTTGCAATACTATTTTATTTTCCAAGGTCTTCAATCTTTGGATGCAGTTCACTGTTTGAAGGGTCTTTTTTTTTTTACTCTTTCACCCCCCCCCCCATTTATAAACTGAAGATGCAATGCTTAACAGTTCTTTCCCCATCTATCTTTTAGCACCACACTTCTTTGTGGCCTGAGGTTGAATACTATTTCTCCCAAACAGTGCCTTATTTTTCCCATGTTCTTTGCTAATTCAAATATGTCTGCATCCCTGCTGTAAGTCTAACACCTTCAGCCAGTTTTATTTTATTCCAGTCCTCCCTTGCTGGTGTTACTGGACTTGGGTACTGGCAGTATTCTTGAGAAGACTACTGTCCTTCCTAACTCTCTGCACCAAACGGCTACCTCCCTGGTCAGTTCAGTTACGTCTACCATTGATCCTCTTTTGAACCTTTGCTGCTGCATGACCAGATTCTCATCCTGCCTTCTGTGATCACTGCGAGGGCTGCTCTTGCAAATGCCAGGCCAGGGATCATCTTTAAATGTACTAAACTTCGTCTTTTCCCTCTGCTTCTCCATCTGATGTATCTGGTAACTGAGTTTTCCATCAGGACCAGAACTCTAGCCACATTTCCTGGGCTCTCTTCTCATTCTGGTTACCTTTCAAACCTGCTACCTACCATGCTTAACATTCTTCCTTTTGCTCTGCTGTTTTTAGGTGATTTTCCTTTCTGTCTTATTCTTTCCTCTCCTTGTTTCTCCTGGTCCTTTCACCTTTTCTTTTATGCCCACTTAACCTGTTTCAACTTCAGTGGGGCTCCAAGATGCAAGTGAGGCAGTGCTGTACTACAGTAGGTCAATGGCCATTACCTTTGACCAAAACATATGAGATCATTCACTTTTATCTGCAGACTACGTCAGTATGTCCCTGCTCATTACAGCCATTTTACTGAATATATACACCTCAGCCATCTAACTGCAAATCAATAGCACCACCATTAAGTGACACAGAACAGACAAAGGATTTCATGGGGGTCCATGTTGGACACGAGTCCCCTGCACCCCCCCAGTGCCTCTCTCCTGTTTTCACTCTCATTCTGGTCCCACACCACCCAGATAGATTACTTCTGTCTTGTTTTCCACCCTTTGATTGCCTTTTGTGTCTTCATCATGCTTTTACACAGACTAACAGGCAAACACTTCACTTTATTAAGTTTGGAAGAATGACTGAATTAACTCGGGGGGTCTGGGGGCCTAGACGTAGATGATCTAAAGTGCATCTTATTTATTTGTTTTTGTAGAACTTTTTGTTCTAATGACTGCTTAAATAAAACCAATGACAACAATGTCAATCACCCAGCAATTAAAATGTAATGTCATTGACTGTATACACCTCAGATATTAGAACATAATAAAACAAAAATAATAATTATCTGCAGGAATTTTAACCCAACTACAATCACACACGCACACACTCATACACATCTGACCATTGGTTAAGCCACTTGTATCACCCTGATTATGCACCTTAGATGACTGATTGTGATTGAATGACTTAATAAATACATAACTGCCACACAGGCATTTATCTTCTCAGCTCATTACTGTCAGTGTGCAACCCAATGTAGACCCTCTACCTCCCTCATACATCTCAAATGTTTAGCTCAAGTGTCAGGAAGAACGCTAAGAAAATAACGGTGGACAAAGGACCAAGATCAGGGACAGTTACTGCCTTTATATACTTAGAAACATTCTAAAATAACAAATGGGCTTTGCATTAGTATGCTTTTATAAAGGCAAATGACTGCAATCTATTTATTTGCCAGAAAACAAAATATGAGGCAAAAAATTAAAGACATTCTGCAAATTTAAGGGCAGTTGAAAGCATGTACACTCCACTGCAAACAAACCCACATACACTCATCAAATTACAGCTACTTATGCAGCTGGTATGACTGTGAATTTAAGACTCAAATGTTTGATTGTGATCATGTGAATGAATACATACGTTAATAACTGCCTCACAGCAATTTATCTTCTCAAGTCACTGCTGTCAGAATATAGTGTTCGACTCACTGTAACTAAATATCTGTCAGCATCTTAACTCAAGGAGGAATCGAAATAATAATGAAACACACACGCCCCAAATCAGGGACAGATATTGCCTTTTCATACTTACAAAGTTGCTAGCATAGCAGGAGCTTGCATTGTATTTCTGAACACTGTTAAGTATGAAAATCAAATGTCTCTCGTTAATTGGTGAATAGAATCCTCAGTATTTGCCAGTTCATCAGAAATCTTACGTGAAACAGTACAAAGAGCCTACATCAGACAATTTTTATATACAGTCATATTAGAAAGTTAGTAATGCTAGACGTTTTCATCAACATGTACTTTTTGAACAATAAATATGAAGCTCTAGCATCTGGCTTTATTGGCTGAATGTAACTCTCAGATTTAACATTTTTTTTTTTTGCAAAAAAATAACTAATTTAATTAGGATATTGAGGAGTATTGCATACAAAATGCTGTATGTTGAACACTACATGGATATATGTAAAACAACAGATTTCTGCTGCCATCTGCCTGTCAAATACTGCTTCCAGACATGTCAGTCCCAGCATCTCAAGGTTTCTTGCACTCCTGCATTGCACCATCTTTCATTAACACTTATACATTTGTATTATCACATGCACATTTTTTACTGATCTATTTTTAAGATAAGTGTTATGGTCATTCAGATAAAAATGGCCAACCTTTATGGGTCTGTACAGTCTCCCTAATGTAATTTGTTCATCAAATTGTTGATGTATAAAAGAAAATAGAACTTTAAAGATCAACATTAGAATAGCCAGTCTAGATAAACTCTTAGTAAGGTACTATATGCAAATAAGAGTAAAAAACAGCTTAAGAAACCACAGACAATTTTATTTAATAAAACTGTATGGAATATAAAGATCAAACTATGTAAACAAAGTAATCTGCTACCAAATTAGGTAATGCTCATTCAGGACAGGTAATTCACCTCTTCGCCCAGGAGTAATAATGTATGCATACCTAATAGTCAAGATCTAGTCTGTCTCTGTAAAGAATGAACAAGCAAAGTTCTGATATCTTATTCTTCACATCTATCATCTGTGAAGCATTAAAGCCCAAGAATGGCAACACTCCATAGTTAACGAATGTCCCTTTAAGAAGCAAAAGGTTTTCTGCCCATCAAACTCAATATTCGACGTCTGTCAATGCACAAGATAACAGCAACACAGAGTAAAATGATCTAAAACATGAGGACGGAAGCAAAGAACACTCACTCAGTTCCTACACCTGCGCCATTCAGCATCCACCCATGCCTCCCCTCCATGTATCCATCTAGTATTCCCATACTACCTTTTTCACTTTTCTTCACATTTCCTTTCCATAATATACCTCACTGCTCTGAACCACATTTCCTTGCCCATCAAACACACATCTCCCCTATCTAAACCTTCAGAGAGCTACACAGATATATCTCCTAGCCTCTGTCAGATAAAACATATTATCCTATAAAAAAATAAAAATATTACCACTAAAAAAATAATACCCACCTCTTTGCACCACACATCTCGTCCACCAACCCACAAACACACTTACCAAACCCATCAGACACCAAGAGCTACTGCACTACTCTTTTAGGTTAACTATTCTACCATACCCTTATATGGAGACATCCATCCCAGTCCTGGACCCACATCAACAAATCCCACCACACAACCTCACACCGCAATTCCTGTAAATCCTTATACATGGTCACCCTAAACATGCAAAGCATTCGCAATAAAATCCCTGACCTTCACACATGGATTGCCCGCAGTCAACCTGGTATAATTGCTGCTACCAAAACCTGGTTAAAATCTTACATTAAAGACTCCGAATTCTTCCCTCTAGGCTTCACAACTATAAGATTAGATAGACCCCCTAAAAAAGGGAGGAGGTATTGCACTACTCTTCCCTAACACCTACAATATAGTTCCTTATTCGGATTCTTCTCCACAATTTGGTAATTCCGAAATCTTTATTTCCTTCCTAAAAATGAATGATTGTAAAAACTACATAATATAGTTTTCTATACATCCCCCAGTAACAACATACCTTTACTGGAGGAAGTCCTTCCCTAGATTTCCAACAGTATTAAAAATGAGAACGTTATCCTAGGTAATGTAAATATCAACTGGGTAGACCTCTGCTCTAACCTTTCATCTTGAAATATCAATCTATTCAATTTCAGTCAGCTTATCACTTCTCCAACCAGACCTAATAAGAACAACATTAGTGTATCCATTTTTAGACTGGAGTCTATTCACTGACCCCATCAAAATATCTTCTGCCAGTATGCTCCCAAACACCCTCAGTGACCACCTCCCTGCCTTTGTTCACCAAACTGCTCCCTCCTTTCAAAGTCCATATCAGTATAAACAAATAAGGAATCTGACAAAATTCAACCCACTGATCCTCACAGATACTCTACAAAAAAGATTAACTGGTGCACACTAAAACCCTCCCTCCAAATGACGCAGTTGACTACTTTAACTCAGTAGTTCTACAGACACTAAACAGCCTTGCTCCTCCTCATCTAAAGTGAAGCAAAACTAACCATGCTCCATGGCTGACCAAAACCACTAAGGAACGTATGAAAGCCAGAGACAAAATTTGGAAACAATGGCTAACAACAGAAAAAAAACTCCAGGCCTGTTGAAATTTAAACAGCTTTAAAACAAAGTATAAAAGCTAGTTAACAAAGAACAAGTAATCTCCGTGGTATCCCTGAAGTCTCAAAACAATCCACTAAACAAGTGTAGTGGGTCCAAAAACAAAACAGTGTAAGAAACTTCTCTGTAAGGAAGAATTTCAGTCCATATATCTCTAGTTAATCATTGTATATTAATCAGATCAGACAATAGTGGTAGAAGTAGCGAACTTAAACTAGTCTTAAGTAAAAAAAAAATAATAATAAAAAAATATATAATTGTACAGAATTATTAAGTATTCGAAAGTAATCCAAGCAAGGCAGGCAGTCTGTTTCCAGTCGAAAATCCTTTATTAAGTACATAGACAAGCGATCCAAGTAAAACAAAAATAAAGTAATAGTTTATATATACTTTTTATCAGGCAAGGGAGTAGTTTATTGTGCTGTAAAACAAAGTGTTATTGGTACACATGTTAAATTCACGTCCCTTCCCCCATCAGTGTGACATTCGAGCTGGTCCTGCCCTACTTAGTAGCTGTCATAATAATATAACCCTTATGTACTTTAAATAAAATTTATAATGATGTGGTACCTCTTATTTAACCAGATTATTAAGTAGATTATAAAATCTGTGATTTTATCCAAGACAATATACTACATGGCTGGAAATGTATCAACCTTAGTCCATTTGGCAATCAAAAATATATATATATACATATACACTTTGCATGCGAAAAATCAATTGTAAAAATCATATTCTATTTTCATAACCTATTGTTAACAAAGATCACTTTCTTCCTTCTAGACTTCTTCATCTGTGTACAAGAACCCTAAAAACTATCTATAAAAATATATATAATTGTATAATTAGTTAGTATTGTTATTACACATCATTTTGAATAAAGTGGAAAGAACCAGAAAGAAAAAATAATAAGAAAAAAATGTATGATGATGGAAACAAAATATACACTTAAATTACAACTGATTTAAAATGGTATTTAAAACCAACTTGGCTCTGTTCTGCTGTCATGTGCAGTGCCTGCACGTTTCATTTTTGCTTTCCTCTTTCTCTTCTGCATTTCTCATAATGGTGTGCCTACGGGGGCTGCTTTCCTCCAAACTCACCTTTAAGAGCTATGGTGAGTTAAGGAGGTGCCAGACAATAATAACATTCACAGAACATTATGCCAATATCAGATAGTCCACAGCAAACACTATGTTCAAACACGAGCCTGCTCATCACTACACTTGGAAGCATGGCTCTTTAAATTAATATGCAACTAGAGACTAACTTTGTAATCATATCATCAGATTTGAGGAAGTCTGTTCTGCATAATAAGGTCAAAATCCACATTGAGATGGGATGGCTTACAATGACATGGTGACAGTTGGGGAGATCTGGGAAACCCAAATGTGCAGGGAAAGTGTCCTAGGAACACATAGCTGATTCTTTTGTGTGGGATGAGTTTATCTCCAGTTTTAAAATGACCTCTCATATATACCTAGTCAATCTTGGGGTGGAGAGTCTGACTCAATTTTATTCATGATCTCATGAGTTCAGACTACAGCATGGAGCTGTGACTGAAAGGTGGTAAAGGCCTATCATGACACAAGTCCCAGAGTATGCTGCTGGACACTAGAGGTGAAGGAAGCTGTGTCCTTCCACCTAATGCCAGTAAGAGAGACCCCAGATCTGACCAGTAGGTGCCAATAAACCAGGAAGGTAGCACTTGTGCCAGTCACTGAAATAAAAGCCCAAGCATGGAAAATGTTTGCTGACACCACAGAGAATGGCTTTTGGGTGCCCTTAAAGAGGTTGTAGAAAACCATCTAGTGATTCAAAATGGTTAGACAGGATATTGCTCAGGCTGATCTCACTGCGGGTGTGAAAATGTTAACTCTGAGTATGGATATGGGCAAGAGTTGGAAGAAAACCTTGAGGAACTTTGAATCTTCTCACCATGTCATCAGAAGTATCTCATGGAATTGGATCCATTACAGTGGATGATGTCAGTGCACTGATTAAAGCAGCTCTGTTGTGCCAGGACTGCTGAAGTATAGAGCCTTAAAAGTCTATAAGTGACGAAGCTGCCAGACGGTGTTGGAATGTCAAAGTTAACATGCATTTTCAATGTTCTTTGGATGTCCAGGACAGTAGCTGTGAGTTGACAAACTCGGGTACTAGTCTTCATTTTCAAAAAGAAAAAATATCAGCAACAGGGTGTACCAAGATGGTGCTTGCCTCAGTATGAATATTTTAAAGACCTTAATGTTGGGAAATAAAGCAATTTTTTTAAACAAGAAAGATCTTTATTAAATAAATGTGTATGACATAGGCAATCATACATTTATATAAATGAAAACAAACCATATTGACATAATTTTAGTTGCAAACATACAGCACAAACCTTATTGACATAATTTTAGTTTCAAACGTAATCTATCGCTTATAATCTACCCAGTCACTGTCAGTCAAACATTACATAGCTCATTCAAATCCTGCCTTCTTTTAAACCCCGTTCCTCCTCTGTATGTATTGTTCCCAAAATTCACATTCCTTTCTATGTAATTTGCTCCTATTCTTTTCTAAAGATCCCACTTCCAGTTGTTTTATCTCTCTGATAGAGTAGTCTGCAGGGAATTTGTAAAGTCTGCCAACTCATGACACACACTTGGTGTCCCTCAAGGTTCCATACTAGGCCCACTAATCTTCTCTATTTTTATCAACAACCTTCACACTGCTATCCCTAAAGCTACCTGCATTCAATATGCAGATAATTCCACTCTGATCTGCTCAACCACCTCTCAATCCGAACTGCAAACCTTAACCCAAAATACATTTAACACTGTCGAGAACTGGCTCACCAGCTAATGCCTACTTCTGAACCCCAATAAAACTAAACTTCTACTCTTCTCCCCCACTAGTAGATCTACCACACTTCATTCTCTGTCACATCTAACAATGGTACCACTGTGTCCCCAGATCATCACACCAAACTGCTAGGGGTTATCATAGACAATAATCTCAAATTTGACCTACAAGTCAACAAAACCATACAGACCATCAATAAGAAGCTTGGATCACTGTATAGAAACAAGACATTTCTAACCCCACTGGCTAGGACTGCAATTGCCCGATCACACCTACTCTCTACTCTTTTATATGCCTCGTCTGTACTCTCAAACTTCAACAAATCTGAACTAGGTAAGCTGTCCAATAGCTACAATCATATTGCCAGATTTGCCACTGGCTCCACCTATAGAACCCACCACTGCCAGAACCTTAAACCACTAGAGTGGCTAGAACTGCCCAGCTTAATTCACTTCAATCAACTCTTAATAGCACACAATATTTTGTACCACCCTGAGGATACCCCCTCACTTAAAAATATTATTAAGCCATATAGCAACCTGAGATCCCTACGGTCAGCCGATAAACTACTGGTCCAAACCCACAAAGCTAATAACTCTGCTGATGAATCCATGTTTGCCAACTTCATTGGCAAAACCTGGAATTCATTGCCAAACTATATAACCCTACAATCCTCTAAAAGTCTCTTTAAAAAAAAAAAACTTCAAACAGTATCTCAAAGTGAATTGGCTATGCCCATGTACCAACCCTGATTAAGTTATAAACTGAAAGCATATTCTGTAATTATCATAACTTGCAACTATGTCACCAAGCTCTGCTTCCAATCTGATGTCTCTTACTTTTAATTGTGTCTGTCCATGAGAACTGTAAGTCCCTACTAGGGAACACTACTAAGTCATTGTATATAATCACTTTGTTTTTATAATTGTTTGCTAACTTCTGTGTAATCTATGTAAGTGTGTCTATGTGGAGCTTTTCTCCCGGGCCTCCGCTGAAAATGGACATGTATCCAGTCGGACTATCCCGGTAAACAAATGTAAAATAAATAATAAAAATAAGTAAATAAAATGACACTCCCAGAAACTATGTTTCCAATTACCTCTGTCTTCCAAATCACACCTCCAGCATTGCTGTCTACTTGAGAAAAATTTCTTTGGAGTCTACTTGGAATATAAAAATACCTATGCAAACACTTCCAAACAACGACCCTAAATCATCTAGACTTTGTTGCATATTCGGGAGATGTACATATATCCCCCCATTGTTTCTTTGTGAATTGCTTATCCAGTCTCCTCCAAATCCTTTCTAATCTCCTCTGATTGATTCTTATAGTTATCATGCAATATTTATTTCTTTTTTTCTTTCACTTAGGATCCCCCTATTTCTCTTTGCCTATACTCTGATATCAATCCTTGATAGAGAAGGCAATCTCTAGCCTGTAGTCCAAATACATTCTTGGCCCCATTCTATTACCTTCCCCTCTCTAATTATTTGGTCCCCAATAACTTGATTCTTTTGTCAGTTTTCTCCAATAAATTCCAGCCTCCTCTTGCGTATTGTCTGTATCCCTAATTGCAGCCATCCCTATGGCAGACTCTCCTTTCTCCATTCCCGTGTTGGGTTAGTTCTTAGAATACTTTCTGCTGCTTTATGACTATAATATTCTGTACGGTTATCATTATTCTCCTTAAGGAGAAATAAAGCAATTTTTTGAAACTTAAGTGCCCTGACTGTTAATACAGATCACAGAAGGCCAAAAAACAGGTAAATACATCAGTGTTGAGCAAAGAATCTACCAAGAGTTAGTCGCACGCAAAAATAAAAAAAAAAAAAAAAAAACGAGATAAGTCTATGGCTCTCCATTATTTTCAGAAATTCTGGCTTTATTTACTTCATCATAAGCACTTTCATCTAAAGACTTCATTACATCTAAAAATGGAAAGTAACATAGCCTCAGGGTTTGGGACGATTCATGGTAGTCCAAAGTGGCGGATCAAGTTGGAAAAGCAAAACACAGGAAAGTTGAAAGCAGAAAAAAAACACCCTCATAAGTTGCATATTGGATGTGGATTGTTACAGAAGATCTGCACGGTGAAAGCAGGATAAGAGCAGCTGCAAAACCTCCGACTACATTAGTGCTTGTAAATACAGACATTTTCTTTTTTGCCAAGATAGTGGAAACAGCCTGAAAAATATATAAAATATTATAAAAGGTAACACAAATGTGAACACCATCCATGTACAAATTATCAGTGTAGCAGTATGTTTTACTTCTACATTCAGCCTATAAGAGAAGTGATCATCCTACTTTTATGAGGTGTTTGAGCCCTTTAAAACTATAGCTGTATGTGTGGCTATCCACAGTTAAAATTATTACAAAAATTGAGATCTCATCTTGTCTAAGTTGGAGAACAGATTATTGCTTTGCTAAATCTGAGACCATTATTATGGGTTTGAGTATGCTAAGGTGAACCGACTACCCATTTTCAAAAAAATCATGTTTAGAACCATTCTTAATGACTTCTGATTCAAAATAACCAAACTTAGAGATCAGAATTTACTAGTAAAGGTAATCCTGGTCATTAAGGTCGAGGCCAGCCAAGCCAGTAACTGTGCTGACTTCCAAAATTTAAAATGAGTTCTAATGTTTCCAATCATGTGTCTGTGTGCAGTTGCAGTGTATTATGTGCAGCCAGCATGGTTGCTATATACCCACAATCATTCCCTCGTATCCAAGACTGATTTTTATCCTTTAGCTGGATTTAGATGGTGGCTGGCCATAACATCATAACAATTACTCTTGGGAGTGGGAAACCAGAGAAACAGATATAGTGGTTCAAAGGTGGAAACCAGACTCCGAGGTCGAAATCCAGTGTAAATGTCCACGCCTTCACTCTTGTAAGGAGCTTCATCAGATACAGGAAATAGAAGGAAAAAATACTATTACATTGATAACATGTACACAGACACATGTTGCTTTCACTATCTTAGTAATAAAGCATGTCTGTGTTTACAGGGACTAATGTAGAAGGAGGTATTGGAGCTACCTTATCCTGCTTTCACCCTACAGATTCTCTGTACCCAACCGAATATGCAAATTATGAGTTTCCTTCAGTTTACTATTAGAATGTCAGGTATTGGATATTTGACTAGAGTAAGGCTGAACTGGAGCTATCAAGATTTGGAATACTGAAGACCGATAATACTGACTGTCCAATTTAGCCCCCTTCTGGATCAATGGTAGTGCTTATTTTGGGATTTGATGTATTTTGCAGGCTTGTCAGTTGCTGTCATTCCATGTTTCAGTGGTCCATTGAGATTACTGGGCTTGTCAAGTATCAAATACTCAGCTTTATTATTGCTATTGCAACTGGCCACAAGTCACTCCCAGCTGCACCTACCCCCTTCTTTGGGCCACTATGAAACCTCCTCTACCCTGATGTACCTTTAAATGAGAGATGAAGTCTTTGGATGAAAGTGCTTACTTTAAGATAAAGAAAACCAGAATAGTTGAGAATAATGACAAGTATCAATTTTATCTTGTTTTTTGATTGTAGTAGTAGATTCTTTGCTCAGCAGTTCTACATTTACTTGTTTTTTACCTGCTGAGATCTGCATTAACAGGCAGTGCACCTAAGTATTAATAATATGATTATTTCCCAGCATTAAAATTCTAAAAAGACCAAGATTGAGGTGGGCACCAACTTGGAGACACACCCTTTTGTTGATGTTTTTGTCATGGTTATTCAGACTTAGCACCACTGGGTGTGGTAAGCATGCAGGTGTATACAGGATTTACCTGAATTATACCCTTAAGAGAATCAGGAAGGTCCGTTCCATTTATAAAGGGGTCACATTCTTCCACCTTCCTGAAAAAGCATATGCCAGATGCTGGAAATGAGACTTCATCCAAGAGACTAATCCTTGATTCAGAAGGAACAAAGGGGATTCTGTCCTGGACATGAAAAAATAGTTCAGCAATTTGTACTTGCACAGTGGCAGAGGACTCATGGGAGTTTGCTTGTACTGCTGACATGTGTTTTATAGACTGAAAAGAGGTGTATTACCATATACCCTGGAATATCTTATAGGGAGTGTTACAACAGTACATGGTCTCAGAGAATCCATGTCATTTGGTCCCCATATTTAAAGAGTGATGGTTGTGTTTGCCATAATCTTCAACCTGCAGATAACAAAAATCTGGACAAAGGCTCTTGAAAAGTAACAACTGGCCATAAATCTGGACAGGTAATTAGCATGAAATGTGCATGTACAACCACCATCTACTTCACTTGGATTGTAATATAAAGTAATTTCCCACCACACTAACCTTGAGCCATAGTCAGATTGACAAGTTTGTCTGCACATATTCATGCACACATGTTTTGAATGACTTCTGCCTTGTAACTCTCACCATGATTGTACCAGTGATCTGTGTTGTGGCTTTCTGTCTTATAACATTTTATTTTATTTATTTATTAATTATTTATCTAATATTTGTTAACCGTGAAAGGCCAACTTGGAACAAAACCAATTTTCAGTGGAGGCCCAGGGAGAAACACTCCAGACGCATGTCTCTGTAACATGGGAGGAAACCAGAGCACCTGGAGGAAACCCACATGAATGCAGGGAGGACATGCAGACTAAGCACAGAAGGCACACCAGCCGAGATTCGAACCAGAGAACCTCTTGCTGTGAGGCAACAATGTTACCACTGCACCACTGTGCCATCCGCACAAATAATGCCTGATGTCTAACATATAGATGTCTTTGAAGATATAAGATTAGGCAATCAAAGCCACAAGGAACAAAAAGATAGTTTAACATGGCTGCATAGATTCTGTAATAGGATTAGGTCTTACAGTTTCTTTTTATACCACAATGTGGTACTGCCGAAAGGAGTATTTACAGATGAGTGGAGAATAAGCATACCAGTGTCAGTGTACAAGAACAAAGGGGACATTCACATCTGTGGGCAGTACAGAGGTATCAAACTCCTGTCACACTGCATGAAAGTTCTGGAGAGAGTAGTTGATACATGAATACACACAGTAGTATAAAGAAATATGGGAAATAAGCAGTTTGATTTCAGATCAGGATGCAGCATAAATGACCCAATGTCTGCAATGAGACAGATAGTTGAGAAAAAGTTAGAGATGAGGAAAGATTCCAACAGGGCATTCCTAGACTTGGAGAAAGCTTATGACAAGGTCCCACGAAAGCTGATTTGGGCAGGCCTGAGGTGGTTCAAAGTCCCAGAAACATTGGTAGAATTAGTGCAGACTATGTGCAAGGACCCAGTAACTCAAGTATGGATAATATTTGGTTTCACAGAGCAGGAAGTGCATCAGGGCTCAGCTCTGAGCCCACTGCTGTTCATACTGGTGATGGACTAGATTAGCAGACAGGTCAGAGGGGACAGAGCAACAAAGCTGCTGTATGTAGACACTGCGGCACTACAGACAGAGCAAGAACTTTAGCAAAGGATAGGGGAATGGAATGCAAAACTGAAGGCACATGTGATGAAACTGAGTGCAGATAAGACAGTTGTAATAGCATCAAATGGGGAAAATTAGAAGCAGCTGACAATTGAGATAGAAGGAAAAATAGTGGGACAGCTTAGCAGCTTCTATTTTCTGGGAGGAGTGGTTGTGGAGAAAACAAAATCTGAATGAGAAGGTCAAAGCTAAAATCACAGGGGCTGCAGCCAACTGTCAGGGCTAGTGTATGACAGAAGAATGCCAAAGAAGCTGAAAAGTAAGG
This sequence comes from Protopterus annectens, assembly GCF_019279795.1. Classification (NCBI taxonomy): domain Eukaryota; kingdom Metazoa; phylum Chordata; order Ceratodontiformes; family Protopteridae; genus Protopterus; species Protopterus annectens. The sequence goes on along the minus strand of NC_056725.1, from coordinate 700,789,521 downwards.
TGTACAAAACAGTGGTGTGACCAGTACTACTGTATGGTGCAGAAACCTGGGAAGTGAAGGAAGTGCAGTCGAGAAAGCTAAAGGTGATGGAGATGAAGTGCCTGAGATGAATGGAAGAATGCACAGAGGAAGAAATGAGGACATCAGACCAGAAGCCAAAGTAGACCAACTGTAGTTTAATAATACTAGATTATGGTAGTTTGGGCACATGTGCAAAAAAGTAGAAGACAGACTGGTGAAGAAGATTTGGAACAGACAGGAAGAAGGTAAGAGAAAACAAGGACATCCAGCAAAGAGGTGGATGGATTGTGTGAGAGAAGACCTGCCACAGTCAGGTATGAGTGTTGAAGAAGGCAGGAGAATGGCATCGAATGAGAGATGGCGACAGTTGACATGACACCTCAACCCCATGTAGAAAATGGGAAAGAGGGGGGTTGATGATGATGATGATGACGATGATGAAGATGATGAAGAAGATGATGATGATGTGGAACTGCTGAATTGGTTCATCTATGCATCTGACTACAGACACAAAATGGCAAATACACATGCTCTCTCTTGATCTCTCATTACTTACGCACACTCGCACTATTTAGAACTGTGCTTTTGACTTCTGTTGTGAAATGATCAACATATTTTTTTGTTCTGAAAATGCAAGGTCCTCTTAAAAGTTAAATCAAAATTAATAGAACAACCTAGGGTAATTTTCTAACAATGTGCTACATGACATGATCATTCCAATCAATATGACTGCAGACATGAATAGTGTGTGTGAGAACTTGATACTTCTCCTCTTCCTATCGGATGGGCCACCTTCCTGGATACTGGATTAAATCTGGCATCCACAGGCAAAACCAGAATTTCTGGACTTATATTCTATTTATCAGGTGCTGACCTTAACAAATGGATGTCTTAGAAACTGGAAGTGCAGCCGTAGTGATGCTGCACCATAAGAATTACTCATTTCCAGTAAGAAATGTGACATGTACCTCTATCACTTAGTCTAAGGGCCAATATTCATTTTTGCATTTAAGGGGTGGTTTCACCTTTTGAATTACAGCAGTACTTAATTAGTAGTTGACAGTATTTACTACTTATCTTGTAATGAGGCTTTTGACACTATGTCACATATGGGAATAAGTTGTAAAGTAAAAACATTAAATGTTATTTCATACATAAGTCAATGGGTAAAACAATGATTAAGTAATTGGAACCAAGAGGTCAGTGTCAGGTGATACCTGATAGAAGTTACCAGGGACATTCCACAGGACTTTGTGCTAGGCTGTCTTCTTTTTGGACTATTAGTCCCAGATATAAAAATGGGAAATTGGCTATGGAGAACCAAATGTTCTAATGATTACAAACTGGGTAATGTAATTATTTCAGTAAAAGATGACCAAGTTGTGGTGGTCCTTTTCACCACACTGTACTAGATTAGTAGCATAAGATTTGTAGTTATTGGGAAGATACTGCACTACACTGACCTGGAATTGACTTAGCTTGGTTTTCCTGTTTTCTTTTTAGCAGCTGGCCTTGTCCAGTTTTTCTGACTTATAACCTTGTATTACTTTGTGTCTACCCCCCCACCTTGAACCTGCACACCTCCTTCCTATTCCTGCTTAATTACAGAGGTATAAATAAACCTGATGTAGAAGGGCACCATCTTTTGACTTAGCTTTTCTGCCTTGCTTCATAGGAATACCCAGAAGTGTGCTCGCATGTAAGTACCTGGTATTGTCTTTGTTTGTGATTCTTATTGCTATTTTTGTAAAGTTCATCCTGAGGGGATTCTGCAGTGCTTCTGTAACCACTCTGCTTCCCCAAGAACTAACTTTAAATGTGTATGTACCCTATTGTAAAATAAAAATATGTCTTATACCAACCACTGTTGTATATTAACCTTGCATGCATTCGTTAGCAGTCTACCAAGGATTGTATCTCCCTTTACTCTCCTAGGCTTTTTCCCCTTCCTCTGCAGACCTCTCAACCAATCGGGGACAAATTTCAACAGAATCAGGGACAAGTCAAGAAAAAATCAGGGACACTTTTTAAATATTAGTGCTATTAACTTGAAACATTGACAGAATCAGAGCATATGAATTAATACACATTTTCTGAAGTAAAAGAAGTCTATAATTCTTAATTATTGTCATTATTCATTAAGTGTAATTCACCACCTTTCCCTTCAAAAGTCACTAGGTTTTAGGAGGGATTAAGAGGGACAAAGCTAAAATTTGAGTCAAAATCAGGGATGTCCCTGAAAATCAGGGACAGTTGAGAGGTATGCTCCTCTGAGTGCTCATAGCTTACCATTGTACTTACTCAGTTGGCCTTAGCTTAGCTGGAAACATTCACCCCAACCCCAGACCTAACCCACCCACAAATAACAATTACCCTCCCCCTAACAATTACCCTCCTCCTTCCTCTAACCTTTCATCCCCCTACAATACTCTTAAATGTGTCACACTCAATGCCCAGAGTCTCAACAACAAAGCACATCAGTTTCAAGCATGGCTAAGTCATAACCACCCTGACATTGTAGCCATCTCTGAAACTTGGCTCAAACCCCATATCTCTGACTCTGAAATCCTACCCTCGGGATGTCACACTCTTAGATGTGATGGCCCAAAGAAAAAAGGCAGAGGCATTGCATTAATCTATTCCAATCTACTTACCTTAATTCCCCTACCAAACTCCATTCCTAAATTCGCCAATGCAGAACTAACAGTCGGTCTATTAAAAATGAATAATCACAAAAGCCTCTGTATCATCGCCCTTTATATCCCACCTGGAAATAACATCTCAACCCTTGAAGTCATACTCCAATGGGCCTCAGATGAAATTAACCTTGAAACTTACATACTAGGTGATGTAAACATCGACTGCAATAAAATCAACAGTCCCATATCCTCCCTGTCCATTAACCTCTTTAACTTTACTCAAGTAACTCACTCCATCACCAAACCCAATAAAACAAATCCCCCAGGATCCACTCATGACTGGGTCATCCATCCAAATAAAATTACCAACTCAAGCACCATCCCTGACTCTATTAGTGACCACCTCCCAGCTTTCATTTAGTGAGTAACCACTTCCCATCCACACCAACATCAATATATTCAGACCCTCAACCTTAGTAAATTTGACCCCTAAACCTTCTCTAACTATCTCAAACAAATGAATCTGTTACATTCTAAAAACCCTTCCACTCGATAAAGCCATAGACCACTTTAATTCTACTTTCCTAGACACTCTAAATTCCCTAGCTCCACCAATGAAAAAAAGAATAAAAACTATAACTGCCCCTTGGCTAACCAAAGAAACTAAGCAAATTATGCATCAAAGAGACAAATCCTGGAAGCTTACCAAAATAATAAACTTCCCGAAACCCTTCTCCGATATGCATACCTCTGTAGCTTTGCAAAAAAGCAAATCGTCAAAGACAAAAAATCCTACTGCACTAAGCTCCAGTCCAACCATCCCCAAAACCCTAGGCTTTTTTGGAACTCCATAAAGTCACTCCTCAACTCAGGCTCCAAAAATAACCCCTGTCCAGACCCAAGTAAATCTGACCTCGAATTAACATAACTATTCAACTCTTTC